>NC_135958.1:80326910-80568639 GCF_053455715.1 Rhinoraja longicauda
GGGGATACCAAGTGTCTGCTGACCCTTCCTCTGTTTTCTCTCCTCTCCTGAATGCCGGCTTTACCGTTTCCTGCAGAATTGGAAAGTCCTCTTTGACCAGGTGAGTGTCTGTTATACTTTCCATGTCCCTCCTCCTGAACCGTTGGCTACACAAACCCATGCAGGGAGAGACTCGGGTTTCCATCCTGACCCTGGGTGCGGTCTCTCTGTGTGGAGTTTGCACGTTCTTTCCTGTGACCGCGTGGGTTTCCTCCGGGATCTTCGGTTTCCTCCCACACTCCAAAGACGTGCGGTTTGTAGGTTAATTGGTCCTCTGTAAATTGGCCCTGGAGTGTGTGGAGAATGGATGAGAAAGTGGGATAACGTGGAACTCATGTGAACGGGTGACCAATGGTCAGCATGGGACTAGATGGGCAGAAGGTCCTGCTTCCTTGCTGTGTCTCTAAACTAAACTAAAGTAACCAAACTAAAAACTCCTCATTCCTGGATATTTAGTGATTCTATCTATAAACCCTCTGAATCTCTTGATTGGATTTCAGTCGGTAACTCATTCCCTAAAATCTGTTATAGACAATAGACAATAGGTGCAGGAGGAGGCCATTCAGCCCTTCGAGCCAGCACCGCCATTCAATGTGATCATGGCTGATCATTCTCAATCAGTACCCCATTCCTGCTTTCTCCCATATCCCCTGACTCCTCTATCCTTAAGAGCTCTATCAAGCTCTCTCTTGAATGCATTCAGAGAATTGGCCTCCACTGCCTTCTGAGGCAGAGAATTCTGTATATGAACCTCCTGCTTACAGAGCTGGTGTGAACGGGTTCAGTTCAGTTTAATTTATTGCCATGTGTACGGAGGTACAGTGAAAAGCTTTTGTTGCGTGATGGGCGATGGGAGATGGTTGGCACGGACTCGGTGGGCCGAAGGGCCTGTTTCCTTGGTGTATCTCTAAACTAAAACTAAACATCATCGTAATGGTGGAATGCATTTATAACACAAAAATGCTGGAGTAACTCAGCGGGCCAGGCAGCATCTGTGGAGAAAAAGGACAGGTGACTGAAGGAAGGGTCTCGGCCCATTCTTCTCTCCTGAGATGCTGCCTGACCCGCTGAATTACTCCAGCATTTTGTGAAATAAATACCTTCGATTTGTACCAGCATCTGCAGTTATTTTCTTAAACACCATCGTAAATCTTCTCTGTACTCGTTCCAGCTCAGTGACATCCTTGTGTGGCGCAGGGTGGCCAAAACTGAACACATTAGTCCGTAATATTTACCTGGTGAAATTCTGCAGCTCAGGGAGTTGGGGGTCACTTGTGCACTGACAGGCCCTTCGGCCCGACCCGTCCGTGCTGACCCATCTACGCCGGCCCCATTTGCCTGCAGATCCTCTCCATGTACCTAACCAAATGTCCCTGAAGACAGACACAAAAACCAGGAGTAACTCAGCGGGACAGACAGCATCTCCGGAGAAAAGGAACAGGTGACATTTCCAGTCGAGACCCTTCTTCAGTCACCTGTCCTTTTACTCCAGAGATGCTGCCTGACCGCTGAGTTACTTCCAGCATTGTGTGTGTATATCTCGGTTTAAATCAGCATTTACAGTTCCTTCCGACACAGGTATCCATGAAAGCTGGTTACTGGGTCAGGGATGGGCTGGTCCTGGTGGACGTCTAACAGGGGTGGGAGAGTCAGAGAGAGTGGACAGCACGCACTCACTGGAGACACGTCCTGACCTCCCATCTACCTCATTGGAGACCCTCGGACTATTTTTATTCTGCCTTTATCTTGCACTAAACATTCAAGGGCGGGGTGGGGGAGAGAGAGGGTTGGGGGGGGGGAGAGAGGGCTGGGGGGGAGAGAGGGCTGGGGGGGAGAGAGGGCTGGGGTAGAGAGAGGGTTGGGGGAGAGAGGGCGGGGGGTGGTGGAGAGGGAAGAGGGGATAGAGGGCGGGGTGATGGGGGAGAGGGCAGGGGGGATAGTGGGGGGGATAGAGGGCGATGGGGGAGAGGGCGGGGAGAGAGGGTTGGGGGTGGGGGAGAGGGAGGAGGGGATAGAGGGCGGGGTGGGGGGAGAGGGCAGGGGGGATAGTGGGGGGGGGGGAGGGCAGGGAGAGAGAGAGGGCTGGGGCTTGGGGTGGGGGAGGGGGTCTCCACAACACAAGCCGGCCTCTGTGATTGTTTGTGAGATGCAGCTGCCCTGTGGCGGGGGGGGGGGGGGGGGAGAGGGGTTTCAGCCGAGCCTTGGCTCCAGCCCCCCCCCCCCCCCCTTCCCTTCCCTTCCCTCCCCCACAGAGGGGGACGGGCGGATAATGATGGCTGCTGGAAAAGGCCATCCCCGCACACAGCAGCTGCGATCCGTACCGCGGGGTGGTGGAGAGCCACACAATCCCTCACACACTGACCCATCAAACACAAGTCCTCTCCCTCGCTATTCACAAGAATACAAAGCAGCAGCGTAAATCATAGCGGACACAAGCCTGTGAGTCTCAGTCTGGCTCAGGACATTTGGCATGTTGAGTTTATAGTTCAGTTTAGAGATACAGCGTGGAAGTTTCACTCACATGTTTAAACTGCAACGTTGTGTTCTTAATGTTTGATGCTTTATTCTTAATTGTTTACTGTATGTTCGTGTTGTTACTTGCGAGCGGAGCACCGAGGCACATTCTTTGTGTGTGTACACACTTGGCCAATAAACTTATTCATTCATTCAACATTGAGGGTGTGCAGCGTAGGTTTACTAGGTTAATTCCCGGAATGGCGGGACTGTCATATGTTGAAAGACTGGAGCGACTAGGCTTGTATACACTGGAATTTAGAAGGATGAGAGGGGATCTTATCGAAACGTATAAGATTATTAAGGGGTTGGACACGGTAGAGGCAGGAAACATGTTCCCAATGTTGGGGGAGTCCAGAACCAGGGGCCACAGTTTAAGTATAAGGGGTAGGCCATTTAGAACGGAGATGAGGAAAAACTTTTTCAGTCAGAGAGTTGTATCTGTGGAATTCTCTGCCTCAGAAGGCAGTGGAGGCCAATTCTCTGAATGCATTCAAGAGAGAGCTAGATAGAGCTCTTAAGGATAGCGGAGTCAGGGGGTATGGGGAGAAGGCAAGAACGGGGTACTGATTGAGAATGATCAGCCATGATCACATTGAATGGTGGTGCTGGCTCGAAGGGCCGAATGGCTACTCCTGCACCTATTATCTTTAACAGGCCCTTCGGCCCACCGTGTCCGCACCGACCAGCGATCCCCGCACACTAACACTATCCTACACACACCGGGGACAATGTTACATTTACACCCAGCCAATTTACCTACAAACCCGCACGTCTTTGGAGTGTGGGAGGAAACCGGAGCACCCGGAGAAAACCCACGCGGGTCACGGGGTACAAACTCCATACAGACAGTGCCCGTGGTCAGGATCGAACCCGGGTCTCTGACGCTGCAAGCACTGTAAGGCAGCAACTCTAATGTTTTACCAACTTCTACAGATGCACCATAGAGAAAAGTACCGTCGGCTTGCATGCAAAAAAGTGATCATTGGTCAAAGAAACGACGTGTTGTTAGCTGTGGGCTCGGTGGTCGTTTCTTGTTTGCATATCTTTCATTCCTGTGTTTCCCCTCTCCCCTGACTCTCAGTCTGAAGAGGGGTCTGGACCCGAGACGCCACCCCTCTCTCCTGTCCCGCTGAGCTACTGCAGCGTTTTGTGTGACCCAGTTGTGCCTTTTGTTGGTCGAGTGAAATCTGCGTTCAGCAGGTGCTTGTTTGAGGATCTGCTGTCGTTTGGCAAACCTTTCAGATGTTAATCACTTGCTGCCGATCTTTATCTGCTGCCTATTTTCTACGAGGCCGACCCCAGCTCCCGGGACTAAAAGCTGGCACTAAAAGCCCAAGGTCTCCCGGGGGGAGGGGGGTCTTTAATCCAAGTGCACTCCATCGTGAAACCATGGCGACCTCATGGGTCACATCTGTGGCATCCATCGCCCTGGGCAACGGGGAGGAATAGGCTTGGGACCGGTTTATGAATGGAGCCTTTCTGCACAGTCCGATCCCACAAACTAACTGTGCAACACCTCCCCTCCCCTCCCTGGGTAACCCCCAACCCCCACCCTGAGTCTCCAAACATTAACCATCAGGCAGCATCTCTGGAGAGAAGGAATGGGTGACGTTTCGGGTCGAGACCCTTCACAGTCTGAAGAAACGTCTCGACATGAAACGTCACCCATTCCTTCTCTCCACAGATGCTGCCTGACCCGCTGAGTTACTCCAGCACTATGTGAAACGTCACCTATCCATGTTCTCCACAGATGCTGCCTGACCCGCTGAGTTACTCCAGCACTTTCTGTCTATCTTCGGTGTAAACCAGCATCTGCAGTTCCTTCCCACACATTAACCATCAGGTTCTGGGTGCTCGATGCAGATTATTAGCTTTAGGTTTATTTTTGTTGTCACGTGTACCGAGGTACAGTGAAAAGCAACTTCTCTGCATGATCTCCAAACCGAGTGGCGCGGCGGTAGAGTCGCTGCATTACAACGTTTGTGACGCCTGAGACCCGGGTTCAATCCCGACTACGGGTGCTGTCTGTACGGAGTTTGTACGTTCTCCCCGGTTGCAGCTCCTAGACTGTGGAACAGCATCCCTCTCCCCATCAGAACTGCCCCCTCCATCGACTCCTTTAAGTCCAGGCTCAAAACCTATTTCTACTCCCTAGCATTTGAGGCTCTCTGAGGGAGCGCTGTGAACTGTTTATGTATGTGCTGTTATGTTTGTGTGCCATTGTATGTCTGTTCTTAGTACCTAATAAGATGTACAGCACTTTGGTCAACGTGGGTTGTTTTTAAATGTGCTATACAAATAAAATTGACTTGACTTGACTTGACCCGCGCGGGTTTTCTCCGGGCGCTCCGGTTTCCTCCCACACTCCAAAGACGTGCAGGTTTGTACGTTAATGGGCTTGGTGTAAGTGTAAATTGTCCTTAGTGTGTGTAGGATGGTGTTAGTGTGCGGGGATCGCTGGGCGACGCGGACTCGGTGGGCCGAAGGGCCTGTTTCTGCGCTGTATCTCTAAACTAAACTAAAGATCAGATAATACGAAGATAGATACAAAGTGCTGGAGTATCTCAACGGGCCAGACAGCATCTCTGGAGAAAAGGAATGGGTGACTCTCTGGGATAAGTAGAGTCAGTGTGTGAGGAGCCCCCTGCTTCACAAACACTGCACCTCCCTCTAAAGTCGGCAAAGTCTCTGGTATTATTTTTACACAGAGTGAGTGAGCTGCCTCGCTTTTACTGAGAAGGTGTGAGGAAGTCACAGGTACAGCCAGGCGTGGCGACACACTAGCGTGTGCACAACACCCACCTCTCGCTCGGCTTTGCTGCCGGTGCCGACCGAGGGAGCTGCCATGTTGCTTCAGCCCGCTCACTCCTGTGACTCCCCAAATCTCCCCACCCCGCGCACACACACCCCCACCCACCGCCCCTTACCCCCCCCCCGCACACACAGATGCCCCCCACCCCCCCCCCACACAAACACTCACCCCCACCCCACCCCACCGCCCCCCACCCCCCTACACACACCCACCCCCACCCACCCCACCTACCCCACCCCCCCACACCCACACCCCTACCCACCTACCCCACACGCACACACACACCCCCACCCACCCCACCTACCCCACACGCACACAAACACCCCCACCCACCCCACACACACACACACCCCACACCCCCACCCTACCCACCCCACCGCCCACCCCTGCCCCACCCCGATTCCTTAGGGCAGCACGGTGGTGCAGTGGTAGAGTTGCTGCCTCACAGCGCCAGAGACCCGGGTTCCATCCTGGCTACGGGCGCTGTCTGTATAAAGTTTGTACGTTCTCCCCGTGACCATGTGGGTTTTCTCCGGGTGCTCCGGTTTCCTCCCACACTTCAAAAACGTGCAGGTTTGTAGGCTGATTGGCTTCGGTAAAAATGCCAACGTCCCCGGTGGGGGATTGTGTACGGGGCGGTTAAATAATCTACAAACCAGAACATCTTTGGAGTGTGGGTGGAAACCAGAGCACCCGGAGAAAACCCACTCGGTCACGGGGAGAAGGTACAAACTCAACACACAGACAGCACCCGTGGTCGAGATCGAACCCAGGTCTCTGGCGGTGTGAGTAAGCAACTCATGACCTCATCCACTATCTACCTCATTGGTGACCCTCGGTCTATCTTTGACCGGACTTTGCTGGCTTTACCTTGCACTAAACGCCATTCCCTTATCATGTGTAGGGGAAAAAAACTGCAGATGTTGGTTTAAAAATCTGAAGAAGGGTCTCGACCCAAAATGTCACCCATTCCTTCTCTCCTGAGATGCTGCCTGACCCGCTGAGTTACTCCAGCATTTTGTGTCTACCTTTCCCTTATCTGTACACTGTAATTGTCTCGATTGTAATCGTGTGTTGTCTTTCCGCTGACTGGATATAGCACAACAAAAGCTTTTCACTGTACCTTGGTACACGTGACAATAAACAACTGAACCGCTGTGTCACTGCGCTGCTCTAAGGAATCAGAGTGGGGGTGGAGGAGGGAATCCCCCGCTGGAGTTGGGATCTCTGCGGCGCTTTGACCCCTGTTCTCTTTGCTCTGCCGGCAGTTCGACCCCGGCAACACGGGCTACATCGGCAAGGAGGCGTTCTGCGGCCTCCTGCGGTCTCGAGGCTCAGAGCTGGAGGCCCACAAGCTGGAGGTGCTCCTGGCTCTGGCTGACGGCAGCCCGCAGGGCAGGGTCTGTTACCAGGACTTTGTCAACTTGGTGAGTGACAGACCGACCAACGCTGAGCTTTGTAGGAAAATAACTGCAGGTGCTGGCACAAATAGAAGGTATCACAAAACGCTGGAGTAACTCAGCGGGTCAGGCAGCATCTCAGGAGAGAAGGAATGGGTGACGTTTCGGGTCGAGACCCTTCTTCAGAGTGATGTGTTCGCTGAGCTTTAGTTTCAGAGAGACAAGCCCTTCGTCCCATCGAGTCCGCGCCGACCATCCATAACCCACTCACACTAGTTCTATCCCACACACCAGGGACCGTTTTTACCAAAGCCAATTGACACATAGACCTGCACGTCTTTGGAGTGTGGGAGGAATCCGGAGCACCCGGAGAAAACCCAAGTGGTCAATAGACAATAGGTGCAGGAATAGGCCATTCGGCCCTTTGAGCCTGCACCACCATTCAATGTGATCATGGCTGATCATTCTCAATCAGTACCCCGTTCCTGCCTTCTCCCCATACCCCCTGACTCCGCTATCCTTAAGAGCTCTATCTAGCTCTCTCTTGAATGCATTCAGAGAATTGGCCTCCACTGCCTTCTGAGGCAGAGAATTCCACAGATTTACAACTCTCCGACTGAAAACGTTTTTTCCTCATCTCAGTTCTAAATGGCCTACCCCTTATTCTTAAACTGTGTCTTCTGGTTCTGGACTCCCCCAATATTGGGAACATGTTTCCTGCCTCTAACGTGTCCAACCCCTTAATAATCTTATACGTTTCGATTAGATCCCCTCTCATCCTTCTAAATTCCAGTGTATACAAGCCTAGCCGCTCCAGTCTTTCAACATACGACAGTCCCGCCATTCCGGGAATTAACCTAGTACAGGGAGACATGCAAACTCAGCACAGGCAGGCCAGGATCGAACCTGAGTCTCTGGCGCTGTAAGGCAGCAACTCTACCGCTGCGCCACCGTGCCGCCCTATTTTTCTGCATTTGCTGTATTTTTCAATTAATCATCTGTATCCACCTATCACTCTGAAGAACGTCTCCTGTTCATGTTCTCTACACATCAGGGACCTGCATTTTCTCTTCACCTCGGGTGCTGTGTGTGTGGAGTTTGCACGTTTCCCTGTGACCGCGTGGGTTTCGTCCTGGTGCTCCGGTTTCCTTCCACACTCCCAAAGACGTGCGGGTTTGTAGGTCGATTTGCCCTCTGTAAATTGCCCCCTAGTGAGTAGGGACTGGGTGAGAAAGTGGGATAACATAGAGCTAGTATCTAAGGTCGGCATGGAATTGGTGGGCTGAAGGTGAAGATGTTGTAGCAGTGCATTTGGAAAGCCGTGCCAGGATCGGTCAAAGTCAGCATGGATTTATGAAGGGGAAATCATGCTTGACTAATCTTCTGGAATGTTTTTGAGGATGTAACAAGTAGAGTGGATATGGGAGAGCCGGTGGATGTGGTGTATCTGGACTTTCAAAAAGCCTTTGACAAGGTCCCACACAAGAGATTAGTGTGCAAAATTAGAGCACATGGTATTGGGAACATTTAAGATTATTGACATGGATAGAGAACTGGTTGGCAGACAGGAAGCAAAGAGTCAGAATTAACGGGTCCTTTTCAGAATGTCAGGCAGTGACTAATGGGGTGCCGCAAGGCTCGGTGCTGGGACCCCAGTTATTTGCAATATATATTAACGATTTAGACAAGGGAATTAAACGTGACATCTCCAAGTTTGCGGATGACACAAAGCTGGGTGGCAGTGTGAGCTGCGAGGAGGATGCTATGAGGCTGCAGGGTGACTTGGATAGGTTCGGTGAGTGGGCAGATGCGTGGCAGATGCAGTATAATGTGGATAAATGTGAGGTTATCCACTTTGGTGGCAATAACAGGAAGGCAGATTATCATCTGAATGGTGTCAGATTAGGAGAAGGGGAGGTGCAACGAGACCTGGGTGCGCTTGTACATCAGTCACTGAAAATAAGCATGCAGGTACAACAGGCAGTGAAGAAAGCTAATGGCATTTTGGCCTTCATTGCGAGAGGATCTGTGTTTAGGAGCAAGGAGGTCCTACTGAAGTTCTACAGGGCCCAGGTGAGACCGCAGCTGGAGTACTTTGTGCAATTTTGGTCTCCTAATTTGAGGAAGGACATTATTGCTATTGAGGGAGTGCAGCGTAGGTTCACCGGGTTAATTCCCGGGATGGTGAGACTGACGTATGATGAAAGAATGGGTCGACTGGGCTTATATTCACTGGAATTTAGAAGGATGAGAGGGGATCTTATGGAAGCATATAAAATTCTTGAATGGATTGGACAGGCTAGATGCAGGAAAAATGTTCCTGATATTGGGGGAGTCCAAAACCTGGGGTCACAGTTTAAGACTAAAGGGTAGGCCATTTAGGATGAAGAGGAGGAAAAATGTTTTCACCCAGAGAGTTGTGAATCTGTGGAATTCTCTGCCACAGAAGGCAGTGAAGACCAATTCACTGGATGTTTTCAAGAGAGAGTTAGATTTAACTCTTAAGGCTAAAGGAATCTAGGGATATGGGGAGAAAGCAGGAACAGGGTACTGATTCTGGATGATCAGCCGTGATCACATTGAATGGCGGTGCTGGATCGATGGGCCGAATGGCCTACTCCTGCATCTATTTTTCTATGTTTCTTTGTTTCCACAGTGTATCTCTAAACTAAACTAAATATGAGTCATTCCTGGATATCTGTGATTTTATATATAAATCCTCTGAATCTCTTGATTAGATTCCAGCTGTAACTCTTCCTGGATATCAGTTATTCTATATATAAACTCCCAAAATCTTTGATTAGATTCCAGTTTATAACTTGACTCCAAAGAATCTGTTATTCTATGTATAAACTCCCTGAACTTAATAGGAATCCGAGGGGTAACTTTTTCACACAAAGGGTGGTGGGTGTATGGAACGAGCTGCCAGAGGAGGTAGTTGAGGCTGGGACTATCCCAATGTTTCAGAAACAGTTAGACAGGCACATGGATAGGACAGGTTTGGAGGGATATGGACCAATCGCAGGCAGGTGGGACTAGCGTAGCTGGGACATGATCTCCTGGTTGCCAAACACTTTAACTCCCCCTCCCCCTCCCATTCCCAATCTGACCTTTCTGTCCTGGGCCTCCTCCATTGTCAGAGTGAGATCCAGTGCAAATTGGAGAAACAGCACCTCATATTTAGCTTGGGCAGCTTACACCCCAGCGGGATGAACATTGACTTCTCTGACTTCAAATAACCCTTGTTTTCCCTCTCTCTCTAACCCCTCCCCCTTCCCTTTTCTCCGACCAGTCCTACTGTCTCCGACCACATTTTATCTCTGTTTGCTATGTTGTTACCTTCTCCCAGCTAATGATCTATTCTACATTTTCCGTGATCTCCATTCCCTTTGTCATGTTTTCACACCTTACACTTCCGTATCTAGGTACCGCCATCTCCCCGGCATTAGTCTGAAGAAGGGTCTCGACCCGAAACCCCACCCACTCCTTCTCTCCAGAGATGCTGCCTGACTCTCTGAGTTACTCCAGCATGTTGTCTCCATTCGGTTTAAGCCAGCATCTGCAGGTCCTTCCTGCTGACAGTGTTGATTATTGTTCCGTGCCGTACTGTATGTAACTGCAGATGAGCAACAAGCGCTCCAGCAGTTTTCGCCGTGCCGTGCAGCGGGGGAAGGGGAGAGGGGCGTCCGACTCGCTGCTGGACGAGCGGGGGCTGAGCCTGGGACGGCGGCTAGTCCGACACGTGGCGTACGAGACCCTGCCTCGCCACGCCGACCGGCGCTGGTACTACGACACCTACACCGGCTGCCCACCGCCCTGGTTCATCATCACCATCACCCTCCTGGAGGCAAGTTCACCCGGCGTAGCAGCACAAGCAGGCCATTCGGCCCGTCGAGTCCCCTCCGCCACTCAATCTATGATCTATGCCTGATCTATGATCCAAGGGTATAATAAGAAAATAACTGCAGATCCTGGTATAAATCGAAGGTATTAATTCACAAAATGCTGGAGTAACTCAGCAGGTCAGGCAGCATCTCAGGAGAGAAGAAATGGGTGGCGTTTCATAGAAACATAGAAAATAGGTGCAGGAGTAGGCCATTCGGCCCTTCGAGCCTGCACCGCCATTCAATATGATCATGGCTGATCATCCAACTCAGTATCCCGTACCTGCCTTCTCTCCATACCCCCTGATCCCTTTAGCCACAAGAGACACAACTAACTCCCTCTTAAATATAGCCAATGAACTGGCCTCAACTACCTTCTGTGGCAGAGAATTCCACAGATTCACCACTCTCTGTGTGAAAAAAAACTTTCTTATCTCGGTCCTAAAAGACTTCCCCCTTATCCTTAAACTGTGACCCCTTGTTCTGGACTTCCCCAACATCGGGAACAATCTTCCTGCATCTAACCTGTCCAACCCCATAAGAATTTTGTAAGTTTCTATAAGATCCCCCCTCAATCTTCTAAATTCCAGACTCAGTCTGAAGAAGGGTCTCGACCCGAAACGTCACCCATTCCTTCTCTCCTGAGATGCTGCCTGACCTACTGAGTTACTCCAGCATTTTGTGAATAAATACCTATGACCCAAGGGTGGTGAATCTGTGGATTTTTTTGCCACAGAAGGCCAAGAGAATGAATATATTTACAGCAGAGATAGATAGATTCTTGATTAGTACGGGTGTCAGAGGTTATGGGGAGAAGGCAGGAGAATGGGGTTAGGAGGGAGAGATAGATCAGCCGTGATTGAACGACGGAGTAGACTTGATGGGCTGAATGGCTTAATTCTGCTATCACTTATGACCTTATGATCCATCTGTCCTTCTCAATCCCATTCTCCTGCTAAGATAGGCACAAAATGCTGGAGTAACTCAGCGGGTCAGGCAGCATCTCTGGAGAGAAGGAATGGGTGATGTTTCAGGTTGGGACCCTTCTTCAGACTCTGTACCTGTGGAAGGATCTAGACCTGAAACGTCACCCATTCGTGATCTCCAGAGATGCCGCTGGACTCGCTGAATTACTCCAGCATTTTGTGTCATTGGTATAAAACCAGCATCTACAGTTCATAAGTTCATATGTGATAGGAGAAGTCTACTATGCCATTAAATCATAGCTGATCTAACTTTCTCTCTCGACCCCATTCTCCTGCCTTCTCCCCATAACCCTGACACCCGCACTGCTTAGTTTAGTTTAGAGATACAGCGCGGAAACAGGCCTTAAAAATACCCGTCTGTGGCAAAGAATTCCACAGATTCACCACCCTTTGACTGAGGAAATTCCTCCTCCTCTCCTTTCTAAAGGAACGCCCTTTAATTCTGAGGACCCTGTCCTAGACTCTCCCACTAGTGGGAACATTCTCTCCACATTCTCTCCACATCCACTCTATCCAGGACTTACAAGTGGCATCTGCTTAGTTTAGTTTAGAGATACAGCGCGGAAACAGGCCCTTCGGCCCACCGGGTCCGCACCGACCAGCTATCCTTGCACACTAACACTATCCTACACCCACTAGGGACAATTTTTACATTTACCAAGCCAGTTAACCTACAAACCTGTACGTCTTTAGAGTGTGGGAGGAAACCGAAGATCTCGGAGAAAACCCACGCAGGTCACGGGGAGAACGTACAAACTCCGTGCAGACAGCACCCGTAGTCGGGATCGAACCCGGGTCTCCGGCGCTGTATTCGCTGTAAGGCGGCAACTCTACCACTGCGCCACCAAGATCACCCATGATCTGCTGAAGGGGGGTGGGTAGCTCTGGCCCGGACCCCCTCCGCTAGAACCTCCTGGTCCATGTCCATCTCCCGGCCACACCACCCTTCACCTACACAAGCCACCCCCCCCCCCCCCCCCCGCCATTCCTGCACATTGATCTCTGCACGAACCTACAAACAGCGAGACAGAGTGTTGTCCCCCACAGGTTGCGGTCTTTGTCTACTACGGGCTGGTGCTGGACAAGTGGGTGCTACAGGTGACCCACCCGTCATACCTGAGGAGCCCACTGATCTACCGGCCCCAGCTACGCACACAGGCCTGGCGCTACCTCAGCTACATCTTCGTGCACGTGGGGTGAGTACCGTTTCTCTCTCTCTCTCTGCCCTAGGGTTGCCGATCGTCCCGTATTAGCTGGGACACCCCGTATATTGGGCTAAATTGGTTTGTCCCACACAGGACTGCCCTTGTCCCGTATTAGGCCCGGGGGGCGCTGTAGGCCAGGACAGTGTAGGCCCCGACACTGTAGGCCGGGACAGTGTAGGCCCCGACACTGTAGGCCCCGACATTGCAGGCCCGGGCGCCGCATAACGGAGGTTGTATGGCAACCCGCCTCCAGGCCCGGGCGGCCGCCGCCATTGGTGGAGCAGGAGAACGTGGCCACTCTCTGGGTGAGGTCACAAGGGGCGCTGGGTGGTGACGTCACCTTTTGTTCCTTATTTGGGAGTGAGAAAGTTGGCACCCCTACTCTTTCCCCCCCTCCTCCCCAAACACCATCCGTCCCCCCGTCCCCCTCACACTGTCCCCCCCCCGCACTGTGCCAGCAGAGGCCTGCGTTTAGGACTTGGGGGCCGGTGTTTGGAGGGGGGGTGGGGGGGCTGGTTTGGTGTATATTTAGCAAAGCAAGGCCTGTTTAGCAGGGAGAGGCCTGGGTTTCAGCCTGTAATTAGTAGGGCAAGGGATGTGTTTGGCAAGGCAAAGCCATGTCTAGCAGGGCAAGGCCCCTGATTAGCAGTGCGGGATGTGTACATAGAAGGGTCTGTTTTGGCCTGTGTTTAGGAGAATGAAGCCTGTATTTAGGCCTATGTTTAGGAGGATGAGGCCTGTTTGTCAGGGTGGGGCCTCTGCAGGGTGTGGGGGAGGCCTGTGTTTAGGAGGGGGAGGCCTGTGTTTGTCAGGGTGGGGGCTGTGTTTAGGAGGATGAGGCCTGTGTTGTCAGGGTGGGGCCTGTGCAGGGTGCGGGGAGGCCTGTGTTTGTCAGCGTAGGGCTTGTGTTTAGGAGGGGGAGGCCTGTGTGTGTCAGGGTGGGGCCTGTGCAGGGTACGGGGAGGCCTGTGCTTGTCAGGATGGGGCCTGTGTTTGTCAGGGTGGGGCCTGTGTTTAGGAGGGGAGGCCTGTGCAGGGTGCGGGGGAGGCCTGTGTTTAGGTGAGGCCTGTGTTTAGGTGAGGCATGTGTTTGTCAGGGTGGGGCATGTGTTTAGGAGGACGAGGCCTGTGTTTGTCAGGGTGGGGCCTGTGTTTAAGAGGGGAGGCCTGTGTTTGTCAGGGTGGGGCCTGTGTTTGTCCGGGTGGGGCCTGTGTTTAGGAGGGGGAGGCCTGTGTGTGTCAGGGTGGAGCCTGTGCAGGGTGCGGGGGAGGCCTGTGTTTGTCAGGGTGGAGCCTGTGCAGGGTGTGGGGGGGGGGGCTGTGTTTGTCAGGGTGGGGCCTGTGTTTAGGAGGGGGGGCCTGTGTTTGTCAGGGTGGGGCCTGTGCAGGGTGCAGGGGGGGGCTGTGTTTGTCAGGGTGGGGCCTGTGCAGGGTGCAGGGGAGGCCTGTGTTTAGGAGGGGGGGGCCTGTGTTTGTCAGGGTGGGGCCTGTGCAGGGTGCAGGGGAGGCCTGTGTTTGTCAGGGTGGGGCCTGTGCAGGGTGCAGGGGAGGCCTGTGTTTGTCAGGGTGGGGCCTGTGCAGGGTGCAGGGGAGGCCTGTGTTTGTCAGGGTGGGGCCTGTGCAGGGTGCAGGGGAGGCCTGTGTTTAGGTGGGCGGGGAGCTACACTGACTGAGAGTGTCGTGGCCTATGTGTGTTGCAGGGTGGTGCAGCTGGGCTTCAGTGTGACGCTGCAGCTGCTGGTGGGGGTGCCGCTGGAGATGGTTCACGGAGCTCTTCGTATCGGCTTCATCTACCTCACCGGAGCCCTGGCAGGTAACGTGGGTCCCGTTGCCCGGCAACGTCTGCTGCTCAGCCTGGCTCCGATGTCTCCGGCACTCGTCCCGAGCTTAACGCAGAAACAGGAGCAGCTGGGGGAGACTGGTACCCTCGGCCTAGCACTGCTGATCGACAACATCCTGCCTCCGCCTCACCATCCTTCCATAGTCCAGGGTTTAGTTTAGAGATACAGCGCGAAAACAGGCCCCTCGGCCCACCGAGACCGCATCGACCAGCGATCCCCGCACACTCACACTATCCCACACACACACACACACACACACACACACACACACACACACACACTAGGGACAATTTTTACATTTACCAAGCCAATTAACCTACAAATGTGCACGTCTTTGGAATGTGGGAGGAAACCGGAGATCCCGGAGAAAACCCACGGAGAGAACATACAAACTCCGTACAGACAGCACCTGTAGTCAGGATGGAACCCGGGTCTCTGCCGCTGTGATTCATCTTCCCGGTCACACCAGTTCCGTGTTATCCCACTTTCTCATCCACTCCCTACACACGGCCGATTAACCTACAAAACTGTAAACTTCGGATGTGGGAGGAAACCAGAGAACCCGGAGGAAACCCACGCGGTCACGGGGAGAACGTGCAAACTCCACACACAGACAGCACCCGAGGTCGGGGTCGAACCCGGGTCTCTGACGCTGTGAGGCAGCGGCTCTACCCGCTGCGCCACCGTGCCCACATTCAGCTGGGGTGCACAGCACAGGTAAACCTATGGGGAATGTTGGGAGAGAGGAGAAAACACATGGGCTGAAGCAGCAAGGTGGCGCAGCGGTAGAGTCGTTGCCTCACGGCACCAGAGACCCGGGTTCGATCCCGACTACGGGCACTGTCTGTACAGAGTTTGTACGTTCTCCCCGTGACCTGCGTGGGTTTACTCCTGGTGCTCCGGTTTCCTCCTACACTACAAAGACGTGCAGGTTTGTAGGTTAATTGGCTTCTGTAAGTTGTAGGATGTACCGTGTAGGATAGAACTAGTGCACAGGGTAATCGTTGGTCAGCACGAACCCGGTGGGCCAAAGGGCCTTTTCCCACACTGCATCTATAAACCCAACTAAGAACTCAAGAATGTTTTATTGTCGTGCGTCCCACGAACAATGAAATTCTTACTTGCAGCAGCACAACAGAATATGTAAACGTGATGCACTGTAAACAATATAATAAACGAGAAAAAAAAGTGGACGCATACACACTCACTCACACACACACTCACATACACACACTCACATACACACACTCATACACGTACACTCACACACACACACACACACTCGCATACACACACACACTCGCATATGCTCATACTCACACACTCACATACATACACACATACACTCACACACACTCATACTCACACATACACACACTCATACACACACACACATACACACACTCACATACACACACTCACATACACACATACTCACACGCACATACACACACACACATACACAAACTCATACACACACACACATACACACACACACATACACACACTCACATACACACACTCACATACACACACATACACTCACACTCACACGCACATACACACACCCACCATGAGTTTAAGTGCCGCCAATGTGCTTTAGTTAATCAAGAATGGTTTACTTGTGCCTTGTATAATTCTGTGTAAATGTTTTGGAATGAGAGCAGGCTGTGTGCTGGCCTGGTTGTTCCTGCATTGATCCACTGGCTGATCAATGGTGAGTGGAGGAAGCTGACACAGCACTCCAGCGAGTTGCATCAATTTGTCAATAAAGGTCTCAGCAAGACCCTGCATGTCCCTGGCCAGTCGGAACAGAAGAGGCGCTCGATTTTCAATCAGCGTTGTAAGGTGACAGAAATAGATTAGCTTCAGCACCTGGAGAGTCCAGAGTGTTTAATTGTTGTATGTACCCCGACCACAGATCCCTGAACCTCTTACTTGCAGCGCCTTACAAACCTGTACACACAGACTTGCAGTGGCTCACAAACCCAACACACAGATCATATTCAGTAACCTTGTTCAAATTCAATAAATTTAATAACTATGAATAATTTAATTTAAAAAAGTCTTTTATCTCTAGTATTAGACAGAGGTAGTCTTGGTCTAGTCTCGCACTATCTTTAATCAGAATTTATCTTGCACTAAACATTATTCCCTTTATCATGTAAATTTATACTGTGGACGGCGTGAATTGGGTAGAGCTCTGATCGAGAAACCTCCACTAGAAAGTTGTAGATGTAGCCCAGCCCATCACACACACCACACTCCCCACCATTGTGGAGGTAGCCCAGCCCATCACACACACCACACTCCCCACCATTGTAGATGTAGCCAAGCCCATCACACACACCACACTCCCCACCATCGACTCCATCCACACTTCACGCTGCCTCAGGAAAGCAGCCGACATAATCACAGACGTGTCCGTGTCCGTGTTCGTGTCCCACCCCAGTCATTCCCCCTTCTCCCCGCTCCCGCCCGGCAGGAGGTACAGAAGCTTGAAAGCGCGCACCACCAGACTCAGGAACAGCTTCTCCCCCTCTGTTATCAGGCTTCTGAACGACCCTTCCATAAGCTAGGGTACTGTCCAATTCAGCTTGACCCCATTGCGGACATTGGACTTTGTCTGTGGAGCTGATGCGCTACAATGCTGAGAACTACATTCTGCACTCTGTATCTCCCCCTTTGATCTACCTGTTGTATTTGAGTTTATTAGATTGTATTTATGTATTAGTATCTGATCTGTTTGGAGAACATGCAAAACACAGCTTTTCACTGCCTTGGTACATGTGACAATAATAAACCCAAACGTAAATCAGGCCATGGATATGGAAAAACAAGATAATTGAATGTCTGATGAAGGGTCTCGACCCGAAACGTCACCCATTCCTTCTCTCCAGAGATGCTGCCTGACCCTCTGAGTTACTCCAGCATTTTGTGTCTATCTTCGGTGTAAATCAGCGGTTCCTTCCTGCACATAATTGCCTGAGACTTTGGCTGCTGGAGGCTGTGGTCTGACCCTCTCCCCTCTGCCCTCAGGTTCACTGGCAGCGTCCGTGGCTGACATGACAGCCCCGGTGGTCGGGTCCTCGGGAGGAGTCTACGCCCTCATCTCTGCACATCTGGCCAACATTGTCATGGTAACACGACACATCTGCACGCCAGCCTAGGGGTGCCAACTATCCCACTCCCAAATATGGGACAAGGTGACATTGCCACCCCGCGCCCCACATGATGTCACCCAGCCGGCGGCCGCGTGCTCCCGCTCCACCAATGGTGGCCGCCCGGCCTGGGAGGCGGGTTGCTACGCAACCTCCATAAGGTTAACACACTCGGCCCTGCTTCCTGAATGCACTCTGTTAGCCTACACTGTCCCGGCTGTCCGGGCCTACAGCGCCCCCTGGGCCTACTACGGGACAAGGACAAACCAATTTAGCCAAAATATGGGATGTCCCGGTTAAGACGGGACAGTTGGCAACCCTACGCCAGCCTCCAATGCTTCTAACAGGCCAACGCTGATAGCTTTCAAGATCCGCATCAAAGAATGACTTACAGCGCCAGAGACCCCAGTTTGATCCTGGCCTCAGGTGATGTCTGTATGAAATTTGCAGATTCTCCCGGTTTCCTCCCGTAGAAAACCCAAGCGGCCACAGGGAGAAGGTTCAAACTCTGTTCAGACAGCACCCATGGTCAGGATGGAACCCGGGTCTCTGGCGCTGCGAGGCAGCAGCTCTACCCGCTGCGCCACCGTGCCGCCCCCATCTCTAACGTTTAAACTCATCATTGTTTTATTTTTTCCAGAATTGGTCCGGAATGAGATGTCAGTTCAAGCTTTTCCGGATGGGAATAGTCATGATCTGTAGTAAGTATGTCATAAGGTCATGTGATGGGAGTAGAATTAGGCCATTCGGCCCATCAAGTCTACTCCGCCATTCAATCATGGCTAATCTATCTCTCCCTCCTAACCCCATTCTCCTGCCTTCTCCCCATAACCCCTGGCACCCGTACAAATCAAGAATATATCACTGCCTTAAAAATGTCCACTGACTTGTGGCCTCCACAGCCGTCTGTGGCAAAGAATTCCACAGATTCACCACCCTCTGACTAAGGACATTTCTCCTCATCTCCTTCCTAAAAGAACGTCCTTTAATTCTGAGGCTATGCCCTCAGGTCCTGGACTCTCCCACTAGCGGAAACATTTGTGTCTACCTTCAGCTCAGCGTCGTCAGAGCCTGATTGAAGGTCAGAGCGATCCATGCAAGCTCGTGAAGTGCAGGGACAGGGATTGTGTCTGGCTCTTCATCCAAATACCGTACAATGTCTCTTCCCCCACTCCTCCAGCATGGCAGCCTTAAGACTATCTCACCTTCCCCAGCCAACAATGGACCATTGTGGGCTCCACCCTTCCTGGGGTCATCTGTTGCTGGCCCCCTGATTTGTTCTGACCTTTTCTCGCCTCCAGTTTCTCCTCCCTCCGCCAGACCCCCCCAAACTCTCAGTCTGAAGAAGGTTTCCGAGCCGAAACGTCGCCTATTCTTTTTCTCCGCGCTGTAGGACTCTGTGTCTCGCTGGTGGTCGTGGGGGCTGTGGAGGTTTAGGTCTGTCTTTGCTTTGCAGTGAGCCTGGAGTTTGGCCGTGCGGTCTGGCTGCGGTTTCGCCCGCCCGCCCACCCGTCCTGTGCCCACCCCAGCTTTGCCTCCCACCTGGGGGGTGTGATGGTGGGCATCACCCTAGGGGTGGTGATCCTCAGGAACTACGAGCAGAAGCTCCACGAGCAGTCCATCTGGTGGATCTTCATCATCGTCTACCTCATCTTCGTTTCCTTCGCCGTCCTCTGGAACATCTTTGCCTACGGTCTCCTGGACAGTCGGCTGCTCCCTCCAGCCTAGCCCAGGTGACCAAGGACCCTCCTCCATTGATTCAAACAATGGGACAAATGTACACGGGATGCGTGAGTGGATTGTGATTTGATTCAACCCCGCCTCACCAAAGCGGGATGTGGACGCAAGGAACTGCAGATGCTGGTTCACCAGAAAAAAACCCAATGCTGAAGTAGCGTTGATCGGGTGACGTTCTAGGTCAAAGTCAAAAGAAGCATCCAAGTGTGAAAAGTCGCCTTGTCCATGTTCAGAGATGCTGCCTGACCTACTGAGTTACTCCAGCACTCTATGAAACGTCATCTATCCATGTTCTCCAGAGATGCTGCCTGACCCGCTGAGTTACTCCAGCACTCTGTGAAACGTCACCTATCCATGTTCTCCAGAGATGCTGCCTAACCCGCTGAGTTACTCCAGCACTCTGTGAAACGTCACCTATCCATGTTCTCCAGAGATGCTGCCTGACCCGCTGAGTTACTCCAGCACTCTGTGAAATGTCACCTATCCATGTTCTCCAGAGATGCTGCCTGACCCGCTGAGTGACTCCAGCACTCTATGAAACGTCACCTATCCATGTTCTCCAGAGATGCTGCTAGACCCGCTGAGTTACTCCAGCACTCTATGAAACGTCACCTATCCATGTTCTCCAGAGATGCTGCCTGACCCGCTGAGTTACTCCAGCACTCTGTCATAGCGAGATGTGACCTGAGCTGTTCCACACTAGCATCTGATAAGGAATTAGATACCTTCTGGAGCTCCAGTTCACAAGCCCATCCTGGGTTTGTTTTGAACCATTGTTGATAATTGATCGAAGATGCTGAATTATCTTTTTAATCACACGTGCCCACCCTTCCCTTCTAAGCGAGCAGAAGGGGATTGTTGACTCCATGAAGACTGAAGGTATGAAGCATCTCCAGTAGATCCTCAGGTTGGGTGCACAGGTGGAGGAGGCAGCTCGTTGTGGCGTTAAACGGTCCATCTCCCCGCAAGTAGATTGGTCGAAGCTCTGCCCAGTCGCACGTCAGTCTGGTCCAAGGAGACTCCCGCATTCTAAGTTGAAGTTAAGCGGTTGCATCTTGCCTTGGTGGGAGAGGGGACTACAGAAGGCAAGTGGCTGCACCGCTAATGGAACATGCAGTGGTTTGGATGTCAGTGACCAAAGACTACTCCTAGAGTTAGCCTCCCATTCTGGGAACCATCTGCAACGTTATACTCCAGCTCCAGGACAGAGAGGAGAGGTGGAAGTAACTCATTCTAAAACTCTGCACCTAACAATGTTGCATTGTAGTCTCTTGAACAGAGAGATGCCACTACCGCGAACACCATTAATATCCGTAGGCTGTTCGGGGCCACAGAAACTGGCCCAAACACACCATCCAATTCACTGGATGTTTTCACGAGAGAGTTAGATTTAACTCTTAGGGCTAATGGAATCAAGGGATATGGGGATAAAGCAGGAACGGGGTACTGATTTTGGATGATCAGCCATGATCATATTGAATGGCGATGCTGGCTCGAATGGCCTACTCCACCTACTTTCTATATTTCTATCTGCTCGTCTGCCTTTTATACGTTTTATTAATGCTCACCTGCTCCGTACCTTGGTGTCCAAGTGCAGATTAACACCGGTTCATATTACCTTATAATGTACATACTCTGTAAATAAGGAGTTTACGATGATAGTCTGCAGATAAAATGACCTGCCTAGTTAATAAGTCTTAATTTAAGGACAATTACACCACGCTAAACAGAAGACCTCACCGAACAAACCTGCTTGCCCTCAGAACATACAAAAATGACAAATGTTTGAAGGGAGTTGAAAATCTGCTGTGTTGATTTTAAATTAGTGAAAACACAGAAGGATGAACTAATCTGTGAACAGATTTTCTCTGGGGAAAGGGTGAGGATATTTCTATAAACCTGGCTGTGGGATCCAGGCGTGGTGTGTATCTGTGTGCAATATTTGATCATCTCAGCATTCCAGGAATGCAATACCATTAAAAGGTTTTTCAATCGGAATCAATTTTCGGGACATGTTTTCGTTTATCCTTACAACTGTATTCCAGAAAGTAACTGAGGCGTGATGTGATGTATGTGGAGGTTGTCCGGGAGAAAGGCTTATAGATCGTAAGTCAGTGCAAGTTTCCTTTCACAACCATCTGTACAATCAGTTCAGTTTATTGTCATTTAGGACTGAGATGAGGAAAAACCTTTTTCACCCAGAGAGTTGTGAATCTGTGGAATTCTCTGCCACAGAAGGCAGTGGAGGACAATTCACTGGATGTTTTCACAAGAGAGTGGGATTTAGCTCTTAGGGCTAACGGAATCAAGGGATATGGGGAAAAATCAGGAACAGGGTACTGATTTTGGATGATCAGCCATGATCATATTGAATGGCGGTGCGGGTTTGAAGGGCCGAATGGCCTACTCCTGCACCTATTTTCTATGTGTCTGTCACGTGTACCGAGGTGCAGTGAAAAGTTTTTGTTGCGTGACAATACATCAGAAAGACAATACATGATTACAATCGAGCCATTTACAGTGTTACAATAGTAGAGATTCAAGAGTGTGGAGCGATTGTAATGTGCGATTGTAGATCTGCTTCTGTGGCTAGCACGCCAATGGTCACCTGGGTTGGGCGCCATCTTGGACAATACCTGCTGTACCTGACAACCAGTATAGTAAACGCATACCTGCTGATGACCAACCACCAGTCTGAAGAAGGGTCCCAACCCGAAACGTCACCTATCCTTTTCCTCCAGAGATTCCGCCAGACCCGCTGAGTTACTCCAGCACTTTGTGTCTATCTTTGGTGTAAACTAGCATCTGCACTTCTTTGTTTCTACCAATTAAGCACCCGCTTTAATTAACTGAAAGATATTTTTTCCCCTTTTTTAAAAAAAACACAAGATCGACAGGGACTCAAGAAACTGCAGATGCTGGAATCTTGAGCAAAAACATAAAGTGCTGGAGGAACTCGGCGGGTCAGACAGCATCCGTGGAGGGAATGGACAGGCAACGTTTCGGGTCAGGACCCTTCTTCAGACAGATATAATACGGACAGAAGCAGCATTAGTTGAGAGGCAAGATTACAGGAAAAATACACCCAATATTAAAACTTTATTTGGAATCAAAAGAAACCAGAGGAAGTACATTGTGGATTTAAAGTGACGTATGAATAGGAGAAGTAGGAAAAACAACTGCAGATACAGGTTAAAATCGAAGGTAGACACAAAATGCTGGAGGAACTCAGCGGGTCAGGCAGCATGCTGCCTGGCCCACTGAGTTACTCCAGCATTTTGTGGTCTACCTATGAATAGGAGAATCTGAGAACAGAGGGCAACTATTTACAATTGATTAATAGCAGATACTGTAGTGCGGGTAAGTTTGGGAACGTGGACGTTTAAGTCTTTGCTCTGGGAGGTCTCGGGGGGCTTCGTGCTTGTCGTAGTGCTCGGGTTGATAACATTTAGTGAACCTGCTCCCCGCACATTTCTACGCAATCAGGTGAACAGTGCGGTTAATAACAGCTGAAAGAAAATGACTGGGATTCATGACATGCCCTGAAATTAATCGTACTACATTTTCCAATGATCATTTTACATTTTTTATAAATGGCAGTTGCTTTTCTGTTCATCTCTCTCCTCTCACATTTCCTCTCGCCCCCCCCCCCCCACCACAACAGTTAGGAATATTTAAAGAAACGCCCACCTAGCCCATTCAGCCCCAAAAATCACTCTAAAAGTTATCCCAGAGAGAAAGACAAAGTGCTGGAGAAACTCAGCGGGCCAGGCAGCATCTGTGGAGGGAATGTTTCAGGTTGAGACCCATCTTCAAAATGATTGCGGCCCAAAATGTCGTTTAGTTTAGAGATACAGCGCGGAAACAGGCCCTTCGGCCCACCGAGTCCGCACCGACCAGCGATCCCCGCACACTAACACTATCCTACACCCACTAGGGACAATTTTTACATTTACCAAGCCAATTAACCTACAAACCTGCACGTCTTTGGAGTGTGGGAGGAAACCGAAGATCTCGGAGAAAACCCACGCAGGTCACGGGGAGAACGTACAAACTCCGTACAGACGGCACCTGTAGTCGGGATGGAACCCGGGTCTCCGGCGCTGCATTCTCTGTAAGGCAGCAACTCTACCGCTGCGCCACCGTGACCACATGACTCGTCTGTCCATTCCCTCCACGGATGCTGCCTGACCTGCTGAGTTCCTCCAGAGCTTTGTGCTTTGCTGAAGATTCCAGCACCTACAGTTCCTTGCCAGTCCCAGAAACAGAGAGTTGTGTTTGTCGGTGCGTACAACCTCCCACAGCACCTGTGCTCGTGACCTCTCTCCTGGTGCAGGGCTGTGGTTCCCCGAGACCACGCCGCATCCCTCACTCGTCACTGCAGAGCCCTTGGCGTTGAATCTGAACAAGTGCATCTATAAGGGGTCGGCCATTTAGGACTGAGATGAGGAAAAACATTTTCACCCAGAGAGTTGTGAATCTGTGTGGAATTCTCTGCCACAGGAGGCAGTGGAGGCCAATTTGCTGGATGTTTCCAAGAGAGAATTAGAGTTAGATCTTAGGGCTAACGGAATCAAGGATATGGGGAAAAAAGCAGGAACGGGGCACTGATTCTGGATGATCAGTCAATGGTGGTGCTGGCTTGGAGGGCCGAATGGCTTACTCCTGCACCTATTTCCTATGTTTCCACTGCCCTCTCCCTGAACTAACGTGGAATCCATGTTTACCGCAGATGATCCCAAGCCCTTTAGTTACAACCACAGAAGCCTGACGTTCACCGTGGGATCTGAGTGGGTTTGCAGCACAGCCGGCAGCCTTGGAGGGAACAAATCGTCCGTAGGTCAAATGCTGCCCGACCTGTTAACGATGACTTGTGCGTGCCACAGACTCTCTGCACAGCACTTCACAACAATACACACACGTCAGTAAAACAGTCAAATGCAATGCTAGACAAGGACAGT
This sequence comes from Rhinoraja longicauda, assembly GCF_053455715.1. NCBI lineage: Eukaryota > Metazoa > Chordata > Chondrichthyes > Rajiformes > Arhynchobatidae > Rhinoraja > Rhinoraja longicauda. Next base: position 80,351,454 of record NC_135958.1, read on the forward strand.
TATGAGAGACCGTGAGGATCGAACATAACAAACGCTGAGGAAAGTCTTTGTGGAAGCAAGTCTGCCGGGGGCACTCGGGGTTAGATGGGGGCGGTGATCACTCCTTCCTCGTGCAGGAATTCCTCCAGCACCTTCACCACGCTGCGCGCCTCGGGCATCTCCACCTGCTCCACCTTGACGTTCTGCAGCAGCACCTCTCCATTGCCGCAGTTCTTCAGGAAGACGAAGCACTTGAACAGGGCGTAGTTGTTGCTCTCGGCCTGCTGAATGTAGCGCTTCAGACTGTTCATGTCCTGGATGGCCTGAGGGAGGGAGACCAGCAGGAGGTGAGAACATGCAACCTGTTGTTATCGGAGTCACACAACACGCAAACAGGCCCCTCACAAGTTCCAGGATAAGGCATTCGGCACATCAAGTCTACTCCGCCATTCAATCATGGCTAATCTATCTTTCCCTCTTAATCCTATTCTCCTGCCTTCTCCCCATAACCCCGGACACCCGTCAGTCTGAAGAAGGGTCTCGACCCGAAACGTTACCCATTCCTTCTCTCCAGAGATGCTGCCTGACCCACTGAGTTACTAGAGCTTTTTGTGTCTACCCCTGACACCCGTACTAATCAAGAATCTATCAATCTCTGCCTTAAAAATATCCACTGACTTGGCCTCCACAGCCGTCTGTGGCGATGAATTCCACAGATTCACCACCCTCTGACTAGAGAAATTCCTCCTCATCTCCTTTCTAAAGCTACGTCCTTTTATTCTGAGACTGTGCCCTCTGGACCTAGACTCTCCCACCAGTGGAAACATCCTCTCCACATCCACTCTGTCCAGCCCTGTCCATGCCGACCTACAGTAGATGCCCCATCTAAACAATAGACAATAGGTGCAGGAGGCCATTCGGCTCTTCGAGCCAGCACCACCATTCAATGTGATCATGGCCGATCATTCTCAATCAGTACCCTGTTCCTGCCTTCTCCCCATAACCCTTGACTCCGCTATCATTAACAGCTCTACCTAGCTCTCTCTTGAATGCATTCAGAGAATTGGCCTCCACTGCCTTCTGAGGCAGAGAATTCCACAGATTTACAACTCTCTGACTGAAAAGGTTTTTCCTCATCTCCGTTCTAAATGGCTTACCCCTTATTCTTAAACTGTGGTCCCTTGTTCTGGACTCCCCCAACATTGGGAACATGTTTCCTGCCTCTAACGTGTCCAACCCCTTAATAATCTTATATGTTTCAATAAGATCCCCTCTCATCCTTCTAAATTCCAGTGTATACAAGCCTAGCCGCTCCAGTCCTTCAACATATGACAGCCCCGCCATTCCGGGAATTAACTTAGTAAACCTACGCTGCACGCCCTCAATAGCAAGAATATCCTTCCTTAAATGTGGAGACCAAAACTGCACACAGTACTCCAGGTGCGGTCTCACTAGGGCCCTATACAACTGCAGAAGGACCTCTTTGCTCCTATACTCAACGCCTCTTGTTATAAAGGCCAACATTCCATTGGCTTTCTTCACTGCCTGCTGTACCTGCATGCTTCCTTTCAGTGACTGATGCACTGGGGAGAAGGCAGATACTAAATTGTTATAGTATCTGCCTCAACTACCTCCTGCAGCAATTCGTTCCACCACCCTTTGAGTTCCTATTAAATCCTTCCTCTCTTATTTTAAAGCAACTTGAATCCTAGACCATGTCACCTTTAATTTAAAATTCTCCAGAATCTGGCGTAGGAGGAAGGGATTGTTGCCCTCTTGGATGTTTAAAAAGGAAGGAACCCAGTCTTCACAGAACTTGTTGCTCACTGCAAGAAAAATAAACAAAGTGACGAGAAAAGGGGGGTTGCTCTCACAGAACAGGAGGTAAACTCATTTTATAGACAGGGCGGCACGGTGGCGCAGCGGTAGAGTTGCTGCCTTACAGCGCCAGAGACACGGATTCGACTCTGACTATGGGCGCTGTCTGTATGAAGTTTGTACGCTCTCCCCGTGACCTGCATGGGTTTTCCCAGGGAGCACTGGTTTCCTCCCACACTCCAAAGACGTGCAGGCTTGTAAGTTAATTGGCTTCAGTAAAATTGTAAATTGTCCCGAGTGTGTGTAGGATAGTGTTAATGTGCGGGGATCGCCGGTCGGCACGGACTCAGTGGGTCGAAGGGCCTGTTTCTGCAATGTATTTATAAACTAAACTAAAATAAATCGGTCACTTTTTACCTCCTATTAAAGATCCACACAAATTCAAGTCCTCATCCCAGTTATGTGAATTTTCGCGCCCCAGATTGTAAATCAGTCCTCCATCATACCCGTTCCTCAGCACTGTCCAAAAAGGGGGTTAAAGACTGTCGGGCCAGCGTCAGGGAAGGAAGTGAGCATCAGCCCTGGCGGCGCAGTGGCCGAGCCACTGCCTCACAGCGCCACAAACCCGTGTTCTAATTAGAGGAAGGACATCACTACTATTGAGGGAGTGCAGCGTAGGTTCACCAGGTTAATTCCCGGGATGGCGGCTGGCGTACGATGAAAGAATGGGTCAACTGGGCTTGTATTCGCTGGAGTTTAGACGGATGAGAGGGGGTCTTATAGAAACATATAAAATTCTTAGAGGATTGGACAGGCTAGATGCAGGGAAAATGTTCCCGATGTTGGGGGAGTCCAGAACTGGGGGTCAAAGTGCAAGAATAAGGGATAGGCCATTTAGGACTGAGATGAGGAAAGACTTTTCCACCCAGAGTTGTGAATCTGTGGAACTCTCTGCCACTGAAGCAGTGGAGGCCAATTCACTGGATGTTTTCAAGAGAGAGATTTAGCTCTTAGGACTAAGGGAATCAAGGGATATGGGGAGAAAGCCAGAACGGGGTACTGATTTTGGATGAGTAGCGCAGCGGTAGAGTTGCTGCTCTACAGCGAATGCAGCGCCGGAGACTCAGGTTCGATCCTGACTACGGGTGCTGCACTGTAAGGAGTTTGTACGTTCTCCCCGTGACCTGCGTGGGTTTTCTCCAAGATCTTCGGTTTCCTCCCACACTCCAAAGACGTACAGGTATGTAGGTTAATTGGCTGGGTAAATGTAAAAATTGTCCCTAGTGGGTGTAGGATAGTGTTAATGTACGGGGATCGCTGGGCGGCACGGACTTGGTGGGCCGAAAAGGCCTGTTTCCGGCTGTATATATATGATATATGATATGATATGATCATATTGAATAGTAGTGCTGGCTCAAAGGGCCGAATGGCCTACTCCTGCACCTATTTTCTATGTTTCTATGTTCGATCCTGACCTCGGATGCTGTGCTGTCTGATGGAGTTTGCATGTTCCCTGCATTTCCACCTAAAAGCTTCTTACTCCTAACAGAGTCCAGCAATTTAACTGCATTGTCCCAGGGAAGCGGTTGGTCGTTTAGGACTGGAATCTGGGTAAATATCTTGGTTCCAATCTTAGAATTGAAAAAAGTTCAGTTTAGAGATACAACATGAATCAGGCTCTGCAGCCCACTGAGTCCACGCCGACCATCGATAATCATCGATCACTCGTTCTAATTTGTCTCACTTTCTCATCCACTCCCTACACACTAGGGGGCAATTCACCTACAAACCCGCATGTCTTTGGTTTGTGGGAGGAAACTGGAGCACCTGGAGGAAACCCACTTGGTCACAGGGAGAACGTACAAACTCCACACACAAACAGACAGCACCCGAGGTCAGGATCAAACCCGGATCTCTGGCATTGTGAGCCAGCAGGAAGAGTGGAAGTGAAGTGTTTTTTCAGCCACAATCTGACTGAGGGTATCGTCTTCCCTTGCTACAACTTCTCAGCTGCGTGTTTGGGTTGCCAAGGCCGGGAGCTGAGTGGCACAGTCGCCACTCAGTGAGGTTTGGGCAAGCTTGGTATTCCCGCGCGGTGCCCACCTGCTCAGTATGACCGGGGGGGGTTTTGAGGACCCTACCTGCGTTGGTGACAGTGGGAGTTGGCCCGCTGCAGTCCACAACGATGGCTTTCTGCTGCTCCTGGGCCATGGCCTTGCACAGTGAAGCCAGGGTGTCCTCCTGCATCAGGCCCTGAAGGCTGGCGGCGCAGAGAAACCTGCAGCAAACCCAGACCCAGCGGCAATAGTTCAAAACTCCTCACATTCTCCGCGATTCTTTTTAACAGTTACGCTACAAAGCTGGGAAACTTTATTCTGCACCCTTTGCCCTCTCTGCCTTTTGTACTTGAGTTTGGCTTGATTGTGTTTATGTGTAGTATTATCTGAATTGATTGGATAGCATGCAAAACAAAGCTTTTCACTGTAACTCGGTAAGGGCAACAATAAAAAAACCTGAACCAAGACTAACCCTTGACCAACATCATTAGCTCTATTTTGGTCCCATTACACTCCTGTGAAATTAAACTTGAATATTTTACTATTGTACAGCACTAAAAGGACCGAGGTCTTGCTTTTGCTGAGTTAACGTCAGTCCCTTTGGCTGAGAGCAGTCAACAGCTTAATAACCCAGCAGTTGCACAAGGGTGTGAAAGGTTACGGGGAGAAGGCAGGAGAATGGGGTTGAGAAGGAGATAGATCGGCCATGATTAAATGACAGAGTGGACTCGATGGGCCGAATGGCCTAATTCTGCTCCTATGACGTGAGCTTCTGAGGTCAAAAATCACCTGATGTTTGTTAACGAGCACATTGATTAATAGGCATTTCACTAAGGCTTTTCACCGTACCTCGGTACACGTGACAATAAACTAAACTCGACAGCATGGCGGTGCTAGCTAATAGCTATAACATTCAATTCACAGTTCCGAGGATTTCTTACCATTCAATGGCCTGTTTGATTTTACTGTCTGCACCTTGAACATCAACTGGGGTGTGACTCAGAGCCTAAAAAAATGCAAGCACATGGTATCAGAGGAGTGCACGTGAACACAGCATTTCGAAGGTATCACAAAATGGTGGAGTAACTCAGCGGGTCAGGCAGCATCCCTGGAGAGAAGGAATGAGTGACGTTTCGGGTCGAGACCCTTCTTCAGACTGATGTCAGGGGAGGTGGCGGGTCCCGCCCCCTCCCCTGACATTAGTCTGAAGAAGGGTCCCGACCCGAAACGTCACCCATTCCTTCTCCCCTGAAATGCTGCCTGACCCGCTGAGTTACTCCACCATTTTGTGATACCTTCGATTTGTACCAGCATCTGCAGTTATTTTCCTGAACATGGCATTTGGAATCTACCCACAGTTTCAATAGTTAAGACATTCGACCCTGCCCTTTTGAACAGTACGAATCAAAAAATACTGAGAGATTAAAGGTTTTATTCCTGACTATTCCAAGGCAAAATGCTGGAGTAACTCAGCGGGTCAGGCAGCATCTCTGGAGAACATGGATAGGTGACATTTCACAGAGTGCTGGAGTAACTCAGCGGGTCAGGTAGCCTCTCTGGAGAACATGGATAGGTGACGTTTCACAGAGTGCTGGAGTAACTCAGCGGGTCAGGCAGCATCTCTGGAGAACACGGATAGGTGACGTTTCACAGAGTGCTGGAGTAACTCAGCGGGTCAGGCAACATCTCTGGAGAACATGGATAGGTGACGTTTCACAGAGTGCTGGAGTAACTCAGCGGGTCAGGTAGCATCTCTGGAGAGCATGGATAGGTGACGTTTCACAGAGTGCTGGAGTAACTCAGTGGGTCAGGCAGCATCTCTGGAGAAAATGGGCAGGTGATGTTTCTGAACCTTTTTAATATCTCTACTTTCCCTCTCCCTGACACTCAGTCCGAAGAAGGGTCTCGATCCGAAACGTCACTGATTCCTTTGCTGCCTGACCCACTGAGTCACTCCAGAATTTTGCATTTATCTTCGGTGTAAACCAGCATCTATGCAGTTCCTTCCAATACAGGTGATGTTTCGGGTCGGGAACAGTGAGAAACAGACTCAGACTGAGATTAGTTTATCTTGGCATCATGTTCAGCACGGACATTGTGGGCTGAAGGGCCTGTGCTGTATTGTTCTCTGTTCTAAGCGAGAGTCAGATGGAGGGTAGCGTGAAGGAAGGAGTGGGCGGTCACGGTGGCGCGGCGGTAGAGTTGCTGCCTTACAATGCTCACAGCGCCAGAGACCCGGGTTCGACCATGACTGCTGGTGCTGTCTATACGGAGTTCGTACGTTCTCCCTGTGACCGCTTGGGTTTTCTCTCAGATTTTCGATTTCCTCCTACACTCCAAAGACGTGCAGGTTTGTAGGTTAATTGGCTTGGTATAAAGGCAAGTTGGCCCTAGTGTGTGTAGGATAGTGTTAATGTGCGGGGATCGTTGGGTCGGTGCGGACTCGGCGGGCCGAAGGGCCTGTTCCCGCGCTGAATCTCTAAACTAAACTAAAACTAAGCCCACCACTTGTGGTGTGTAATGAGAGCAGGGCATTCCCGACACTATCCCGGTTTTCCGGTACTCACGGCCCGCAGCAGAATGGAAAGCTTTCCCTGGAACAGTTGCACCACTCTGTGAATGTAGAGCACGGCCTCCTCGTACCAGCTGCTCAGGTACGGCTGGATGTGGGGCTCGGCAGCCGAAGCCTGAGGTGAAACACAAGGTGAAACACAAGGTGGTTCCAGTCAGCATGGAACAAAGCACACAGCGCTGGGGTAACTCAGCAGGCCAGGCAACATCTCTGGAGAAAGGGAATAAGTGGCATTCCAGGTCAGAACCCTTCTTCATACTGAAAGATAGAGAAGCCCAGGACTAAACATGGCCTTCTGTTCTGATCTTCTCTTTCAGCCTGAAGGTTTATGACCCAAAACGCCACCTATTCCTTTTCACCAGAGATGCTGCCTGATCCGTTGAGTTGCTGCAGCATTTTGTGTGTATTCTTCTCAAAAAAGCAACACTGAACCTCACATCTAAAAGGTCAACTCCAACTTGTTTTTGTTTAATCCAGCTGTATTAGGGGATGTAGCTGGATGGCACACTTGGGATTTCCGCTCTACGGGACATGGGACTGTAGCTGGACAGAGCGCAGAGAAGATTTACAAGGATGTTGCTAGGACTCAAAGGCCTGGACTATAGGGAGAGGTTGGGCGGGAGGTTGAGGGGTAATCTTATACGTGTATTAAATCATGAGCGGAATAGACAGGTTGAACGCACAGAGTAATTTTCCCCAGGGTAAAGGAAGCAAGAGGATCTTTAGTCAGAGGGTGGTGAATCTGCAGAATTCATTGCCACAGAAGGCTGTGGAGACCAAGTCAGTGGATATTTTTAAGGCAGAGAGATAGATTTTTGATTAGTACAGGTGTGATAGGTTATGGGGAGAAGGCAGGGGAATGGGGTTAGGAGGGAGAGATAGCTCAGCCATGATTGAATGGCGGAGTAGACTTGATGTGCCGAATGGCCTAATTCTACTCCTGTCATTTAGGACCTTATGACCTGAGAGAACTGTTGTGATTTCAATGTAAACTAAAAAAAAAATCCCTTACCTCAGAATACAAGTAAGGCTGTAATCCTTGTGCATATTTATCCAATTCGATTCTGAAAGTATGGTCTTGTTAAGTAAATAAATGTTGGCATTGCAATAAGATAATAAAAACTGCAGCATTCACTGATACAAAATCTGGACTCCACTTTGCCTGTCCCGTCCAGTGAAAACAGGTCTCCTTGCAGTTACACAGAGTGGATTCCCAATCTAAGATCCTGGGTTTCAGTTTAGAAACATAGAAAATAGGTCATTCAGCCCTTTGAGCCAGCACCGCCATTCAATATGATCATGGCTGATCATCCAGAATCAGTACCCCGTTCCTGCTTTCTCCCCATATCCCTTGATTCCGTTAGCCCTAAGAACTAAATCTAACTCTCTCTTGAAAACATCCAGTGAATTGGCTTCCACTGCCTTCTGTGACAGAGAATTCCACAGATTCACAACTGCCTGGGTGAAAACGTTTTTCCTCATCTCAGTCCTAAATGGCCTCATTAGTCACATTATTGTCACATGTGTGATTCGAGGATGGTTGGGTTAACGTATGATGAGCGTTTGATGGCACTGGGCCTGTACTCCCAGGAGTTTAGGAGGAACCTCATCGAAGCTCACCGAATAATTGAAAGTCCTGGATAGAGTGGATGTGGAGAGGATGTTTCCACTAGTGGGAGAGTCTGGGACCAGAGGGCACGGCCTCAGAATTAAAGGATGTACCTTTGGAAAGGAGATGAGGAGAAATTTATGAACCTCTGTATCAAGGTACAGTGAAAATCTTTGCCCTGCATGCTATCCAGTTAGATAATACTATACAATAAAACAGTCAAAGCAAACTCCAGTACAACAGCTAGATCAAAGATACAGAATGCAGAATATAGTTCTCAGCATTGTAGCTCATCAGTTCCAGAGACAATGTCCATTGTCCGCAATGGAGTAGAGGTGAATTGGACAGTACCCTGGCTTATGGAAGGGCCGTTCAGAAGCCTGATAACAGAGGGGAAGAAGCTGTTCCTGAGTCTGGTGGTGCGCGCTTTCAAGCTTCTGTGCCAACGAATTAAGCTATGATTCTATTATGAAAATTATTGCCATTCAAAAGTTCTCCAAAGGGTGTAAGGTGCTTAGTGTCACCTTGCAAGGGATGGAAAAGGTGCTATAAAAATGAAATCACCCATTTCTTCCTCCTCTGCAGAATTTGTCTTGTGAAAGGTTCAGTGATTTAGCATTGACCTACTGTTTCTAGTACAGTAGAACTACATCTGCTTGTAGTAGATTTTGTGTACATTTATACCACCTACATTTCCCAGTGTTACTCACACACACATGCCCAGCATTATTTATTGTGTAGGTGAAAGATCACTGGCCAACTCTTCCCCCCATCTCCACACTAAGCCCTTCCCCTAGCGCCTGCCTGCCTGCCTCTGGTCAGCAAACACCGCACAAAGCTTAGTTTAGAGGTACAGCAGGGAAACAGGCCCTTCGGCCCATCATGTCCGCACCGACCTGCGATCCCCGCACACTTACACTATCCTACACACACTAGGGACAATTGACATTTATACCAAACCAATTAACCTACAAGCCTGTACGTCTTTGGAGTGTGGGACGAAACCAAAGATCTTGGAGAAGACCTATCGCAGGTCACGGGGAGAACGTACAAACTCCGTACAGACAGCACCCGTCGTCAGGATGGAACCCGGGTCTGTGGCGATGTGAGGCAGCAGCTCTACCCGCTGCACCATGGTACGGCGACTACATGTACATGTCGTGGGGTGAGCTTGTAGAATGGCCAGGAATCTTTGGCCATCGAAGGATATAGTTCCAGGCTTTTCTCTGTGCTCCCCACGAAACAGAGCACGTAATCGGTGACCATGGCTTTGGACAACTCGTCACCCTCTGTCGCTGCCAGCTGCTCTGGTGGCTGAAGGACGCAATAGTAACAAGCCATAGCTTGCTGCTCGGCGATGCTGTAAACACACACACTTTGGTTTTGCATAGTCATTAACTTCACATCATTAACATTGCACATCTAAAGCAGAGGTAAAGCTGCCAATCCCAACCAAAGAACAGCTACCACCTGGAAGACCTGAAGGTCCCTCAAAAGGCTTGGTACAGGGATGGGCCGATGCAAGACCAATATGAGCAAATGGGGCTATGCAGATGCGGCAGACACAGAATGTGAAGGTGGAACATCTGTACAATCCATGCCACACCTACGAAGATGCCCACTTCTTGGTGAACAACGCTGCCTGGAAGATCTAGCGGTGGCAAACGAGAAGGCTGTCCACTGTGCAAGAGCCTGGTCCAACATTTGAAACATAGATGATGGACATGAAAGAAGAAGAAACAGAGGTCTTGATTAGGACGGGTGTCAGGGGCTATGGAGAGAATGCAGGAGAATGGGATTGAGAGGGAAAGATAGATCAGCCATGATTGAATGGCAGAGTAGACTTGATGGGCTGAATGGCCTAATTCTGCTCCTATCACATATGATTTCTTCCCATTGCTCCGGTTTCCTCCCACATCGCGGGTTTGTAGGTTAATTGGCCCTCTGTAAATTGCCTCTCGTGTGCAGGGTGTGGATGAGAAAGTGAGGCAACATAGAACTAGTGTGTACATACGATCGATGGTCAGAATGGACTGAAGGGTCTGTTTCATGTTTTGCATCTTTCAATCAATCAATTCGTTCTACTCGAAGATCTCATGGCATTTCACCATATACAGACTATTATTTTTCAACCTGCATCACGAAACAGATAATGTGTGTAGGAAAGAACTGCAGATGCTAGTTTAAGTGGAAGGTGGACGCAAAATGCTGGAGTAACTCAGCGGGACAGGCAGCATCTCTGGAGAGAAGGAATGGGGTGACGTTTCAGGTCGAGACTCTTCTTCAGACTGTTCAGATGACAACTGCAGTTCTGGGCATGGTGCTTACCTCAGCTCCACCGCTGCTATGGTGCCCATTCCCGCAAACAGTGTCCCTTTGCTGAGCCGCTTTATCAGGAACGTTCGAAGCTCCGTTTCTGCCTCTATGGACAGGTTGGAGGCCACCAAAGAGAGGCTGCGGGAAACAGAGGGTTTCATTACTCTGCAGAGCAGAACCAAGGTGCCGCACAAATTCAAACCGACCGAGATTCCATCTACAGGCACACACCCCAGTGCTCAGAGAACATAGAACTGTACGGTGGAGGAAGGAACTGCAGATGCTGGTTTAAACCAAAGTTAGACACAAAAAGCTGGAGTAACTCAGCGGGACAGGCAGCGTCTCTGGAGAGGAATGGGTGCCGTTTCGGGTTGAGACCCTTCTTCAGATAGAACGGTACAGTGTAGACACATGGAAACAAAGACCCGAAACATCACCTATCCATGTTCTCCAGTGATGCTGCCTGACCCACTGAGTTACTTCAGCACTTTGTGAAACGTCACCTATCCATGTTCCCCGGAGATGCTGTCTGACCCACTGAGTTACTCCAGCACTCTATGAAACGTCACCTATCCATGTTCTCCAGAGATGCTGCCTGACTGGTGATAAATAATAGTCCATGCACTGGAGAAAACTTCAGCAAATGTCATAAACTCTTTGGAGAGCACAGATCGAGCTTGATTTAACACCTTGGCTGAAAGCCATCGCTTTGACGGTGCAGCACTCTTTCTGTGTTACATAGAAGTGTTAGCCTAGTTCCTGAGTTACTAGACTTTGTGTCTTATTTTTGTAAATCAGCATCTCCAGTTCCTTGTGTCTGAGATTAGTTAATCATTGCATCATGCTCGGCACAGACAATGTAGGCCGAAGGGCCTGTTCCTGTGCTGTACTGTTCTATGTTCTGTAGGCGATCAATATTTATTCCAATACAAACACTGTATCGTGTTAACATGCTACAAGGCATCTTACCCTCCAATACAGAATGTCAAAAATTCTGTCTGCAGTAGCCTACCATGGAATTTAATCAGAAAAAATGTCCATGGAACGTTTAGTGTATTATTGTCAAGTGTACCGAGGTAGTGAAAAGCTTTTTGTTGCATGCTATCCAGTCAATGAAAATACATGATTACAATCAAGCCATCCAGCGTACAAATACATTATAAAGGGTATGGCGTTTAGTGCAAGATAAAGTCCAGTAAAGTCCAATTAAAGATAGTTCAACGATCTCCAATGAGGTAGATGGGAGGTCAGTACCACTCTCTAGTTGGTGAGAGGACGGTTCAGTTGCCTGATAACCGCTGGGAAGAAATTGTTCCTGAATCTGGAGGTATGTGTTCACAAACTTCTATACCTCTTGTCAGAGCACGGGCTTCCATTACCTGAGATCCTCCTGAGACAGTGTTTCCTTGGGGAAAGAGTCCGATGATCCGGTTCTTCTGTGTCCCATGTCTCCACTGTCTCCGAGTTGCTGAGATCTGCGAAGAAGAGTTGTGGTTATCCCTCCATGGCCATAATCCACTCTGACCCTCAGTACACAGCTGTGGCTCAGAGGGGAGTGTTCCACCTCGGAGTGGGAAGACCAATCATTCCCACCACCACCCAGACTTGGGCACATAATCTACGGCACTCACTGTGGTGGGCAAGCAACACTGTCAAAGGAACCTGATTCAAAATGAGACACGCAACAAGGCTCTGTCAGGTGCTCAGAGAGTAAACAAATACTCTGGCAAATTTAGACACTAGAGATATAGCACGGAAACAGGCCCTTCGGCCCACCGAGTCCATGCCGACCAGTGATCACCCCATACACTAGCACTATCCTTCACACCAGGGACAATTTACAAGCCAATTAACCTGCAAACCTGCACGTCTTTGGAATGTGGGGGGAAACCAGAGCACCCGGAGGAAACCCACGCGGTCACAGTGAGAACGTACAAACTCCGAACAGACAGCACCCGTGGTGTAGATCAAACCTGGGTCTGTGGTGCCGTAAGGCAGCAACTCTACCGCTGCACCACTGTGCTGCCCCTAATTCAATAAAGAAATAAACTGAGATTTTCCATTTCTGCCTCCACCATCCCCCCTGGCAGCACGTTCCAGGCACTCATCATCCTCTGTGATTCCCGCACATCTCCTTTAAATTTTGTTCCTTTCACCTTAAAGCGAAGCCCTTTAATCTTTGACATTTCCACCTGGGATAAAAGGTATGACTGTGTCCTCTATCAATGTCTCATAAATTTTATATACGTCTATGCTTGTTTTTAAGTTGACATGTCTTGCGTGTCACACTCAGACTGCAAACACAGGGCTCTAACATCCCCCATTCTCTTTCAAATTATTTTATTCACCCTGAAAAGGATTCTCCCTAGTTTATTTGGCCACTGTAAATTGTCCCTCGTATAGGTGAGTGGCGAAAGGTGGTGGATGGAGGACCTAATGCAACATAAGGAGAAGCGGGCTAATGTAGGATTAAGTGTGACTGGTGATCAGTGGGCCGAAGGGCCTATTTGCCTGCTGTATTTCTCTGACTGGGAACTAGAAGTTACAATAGAGCATGGTCATCAATTAGTCTAACTGGAAATAATGCCAACAGGAGCCGATGATTTTTGTTTTGAAGCATGGATGCTGTTTTCAATGTGGGAAGTAAATAACACCAAATCTACACTAGGTTTTGGGGCAGAGTGGTGGAGGAGGAGAGGAAAAAGAGAGAGTGGAGTTAAGGGGGAGAGGAGGAAGTTGAGGGGGAGAGGAAGGAGTTGAGGGGAAGGAGGAGGGAAGGGGAAAGTAGGAGGAAGGAGGTGAGAGGGGAGAGTTGAGTTGAGGAGGGGAGGGGAGGGGTTGAGGAGAGGGGAAGAGGGGGGAGAGGAGGGGATGGTGAGGAGAGGAGGGGAGAAGGGGTTGAGGGTGAGGGGAGGAAGGAGTGAGGCGAGGGAGTGAGGGTGAGTGTGGAGAGAGTGAGAGGGAGTGTGGAGGGGGTGAGGAGAGGGGGTGAGGAGAGGGAGTGAGGAGTGGGAGTGAGTGAGGGAGTGTGGAGGGGGTGAGGGGAGGGAGTGAGGATGGAGTGAGGATGGAGAAGGGGTGAGGAGAAGGGATGAGGATAGTGAGGAGGTGAGGGGAGGGGGTGAGGGGTGAGGGGAGAGGGTGTGGGGAGGGTGAAGGGAGGGGAAGAGGGGGGAGAGGAGGGGATGGTGAGGAGAGGAGGGGAGAAGGGGTTGAGGGTGAGGGGAGGAAGGAGAGAGGCGAGGGAGTGAGGAGAGGGAGTGAGGGTGAGTGTGGAGAGAGTGAGGAGAGGGAGTGTGGAGAGGGGGTGAGGAGAGGGGGTGAGTGTGAGGAGAGGGTGAGGAGAGGGGGTGTGGAGAGGGGGTGTGGAGAGGGGGTGAGGAGGGGGTGAGTGTGAGGAGAGGGGGTGTGGAGAGGGGGTGAGAGGGGGTGAGGAGAGGGAGTTGAGGGTGAGTGTGGAGAGGGTGAGGAGAGGGGGTGTGGAGAGGGAGTTGAGGGTGAGTGTGGAGAGGGTGAGGAGAGGGGGTGAGTGTGAGGAGAGGGGGTGAGAGGGGGTGTGGAGAGGGAGTTGAGGGTGAGGGAGTGAGGATGGAGAAGGGGTGAGGAGAGGGGGAGGGGAGGGGAGGGGGAGTGTGGAGAGGAGGGAGGAGAAGGGGGGGGGGGGGGAGGGGGTGTGGGGGGAGTTTGAGGAGGGGGGGGGGGGGGGGTGAGGACCCGCCATGACCCTCTGCCTCAGGTACAGGCTGTAATAAGCGTCCATTTGCCGCGCATCTCCGGCCGGCTCCAATGGCGGCGGCTCCTCCTCCTCCTCCTCCCCGCCGGCTCGGCCTCGGTCTCGGCCTCCGCCTCCTTCTCATCACCGTCCAGCGAGTCCTGGAAGGAGCTCTGGCTGATCATCGCGGTCTCTGTCGGTCCCGGGGCCGGGGCCTGGACCCTACTCCGGCTCCGGGCTTCGGGCCTGGTCCTGTCCGCTCCGGGATCCCAGCTCAAACCTCCCTCCCCCTCTCTCCCACTCCTCCCCCCTCTCCCACCCCTCCCCCTCTCCCACCCCTCCCCCTCTCCCCCACCCCTCCCCCTCTCCTCCTCCTCCCCCTCTCTCCTCCTCCTCCTCTCTCCTCCTCCCTCTCTCTCCTCCTCCTCCCCCCTCTCCCACCCCTCCCCTCTCTCCTCCTCCCCCTCTCTCCTCTCTCCTCCTCCTCCCTCTCTCTCCTCCCCCTCCCCCCTCTCTCCTCCTCCTCCCTCTCTCTCCTCCCTCTCTCCTCCTCCTCCTCCCCCTCTCTCCTCCTCCTCCCCCTCCTCTCCTCCTCCTCTCTCCTCCTCCCTCTCTCTCCTCCTCCTCCCCCCTCTCCCACCTCCCTCCCCTCTCTCCTCCTCCCCCTCTCTCCTCCTCCTCCCCCCCTCTCTCCTCCCCCTCTCCTCCTCCCCCTCTCCCCTCCTCCCCCCTCTCCCTCCCTCTCTGCCCCCACAACACTCCGGACGCAGCCCCTTCTCCCCGCACTAATGTTCCATCTCCTTTCTCTTCCTGTATTGAATGATGCTGCACTTCAAATGTACATTTAAATTTACTTCAACTTTAATTCCCTACGTTGAATTGTTTGTTTTTGTGTGTATGTATATATATTTGTGTGTATATATATACTAGACCAAGTGGGCCCATAACTCATTGGCCATTGTGATGTTGGGAAAAATCGCACTTTTTTCTTTAAAATAAATGCCTTTAAAAAAAAAATCTCAGTGAAAATCGTGATTTTTCTTTAAAATGTTTTTTTTCTGCATTGGTCTAGCACCCTCCCTCACTCCATCCCCTCAACCCCTCTTCTTCCCCACCCACTCTCCCCCCCTTCCCCTCCCACACCCCAGTCACCCACTCCATCCCCCCTTATCTCCTCCCTCCATTCTTAGGGGCTCTCTGTCGGCGCCGCCATTCCCGCCCGTCGGGTTTCCATTGTGACGTCGAACATGGAGGTATTACTGGGCATGGGCGGCTGACGGGCACAGCATGTGGAAAAGGATTTATTAAAGTTTAAAATGTGAATAACAAAATATAACAATTTGAACGTTAATAGGATTTCTTGATGCAGGAATTTTCAACATCAACATTTCCCCTTTTCACAACAGGAAGGAGTTGGTGAAAATCGCCACACCAAAAGGTAAGAATGCCGCCAAAAGGCTCATCGTTCTTTTTGCATAGATGTCAAAGAGTTCTGTCCACCACTTCAAAGCTCTCCCTCCTAATCATCGGGCACTCATCCCGAACAATCAGTCTCACA
Source organism: Rhinoraja longicauda (assembly GCF_053455715.1). Classification (NCBI taxonomy): domain Eukaryota; kingdom Metazoa; phylum Chordata; class Chondrichthyes; order Rajiformes; family Arhynchobatidae; genus Rhinoraja; species Rhinoraja longicauda. Next base: position 80,367,075 of record NC_135958.1, read on the forward strand.
CTCCTGATCAAATGAACCATGTTGGAGTTCTTCTCAATGTTGCACATGGTATTATCGGTCACTTCGATGGGTATCTTGAATCGAGAATGTGCAGTTCTTCCACCAGGCATCAATGTAGCTGCTATACCAGAGGATGCTACAGCAAAAGCAACATCAACTTGACCTCAAACTTTGGAGAGGATCAAATTGGTGAGAATTGTTTTGCCCATTCCTGCTGGTGTATCAATGAAAAACATTGAAGGAACATTCCTTTCCAAGCAGCTGCACACATGGTTATACACTGCTCTTTGCTCAGCATTCAGCAGAGGCTCCTTCTCTTCAACAAATCACTGTTGTTCAGGTCTATTATAGACAATAGGTGCAGTTCACTCAGCAATTCTGGATTGTCACCATCAAGGTTCATCCTTCCATGTCTTGGTAGTGGCACATGAAAGTATCCCAATGTCTTGTTGTAATTCACAAGCTTGTCTTGAATATACAACAGAGCCTGATCATGATGCCTCTCATCAATCATGATATTTGGATCATCGATTGTTCTCCGTTCTCTTTGAAGGTAATCTTCAGACATTGAATTCTTGAAGCGATCCCATAATTGTCGAGGTGTTGATCTCAGCAATCTTCAGCAAACCAAACAAATCTCCCATTGCTTCGGGGAGTCTTGTCCGTTCAGCATCTTCCATCGTCTTGCCAATGGTCGTCAGTTTGCAACAAACCTCTTTCTATAAAGACGTCTTTGAAGGAAGGAAGAATATGTCTGTCATGTGTTCTTGATGAATCGAAGGATACTGGCCCTTTTACGTGATGGAGAAGCAGTCTCAAGTAGTAGAGGTCACATCTCAAGTAGTAGAGGTGAATCGGACAGTGCCCCAGCTTATGGAAGGACTAATCAGAATCCTGATAACAGATGGGGATCTGCCCAAAAAGAGCAGGGAGAAGAAGGAATGACCAGAGTGAGACAAGTCTCTGATTACGTTGGCTGCTTTTCCGAGGTTGCGTGAAGTGCACATGGAGTCAGAGGCGGAAAGCCTGGTTTGCGTGACGGACTGGGCTATATCCCCACCTCACTGCAATTTCTTGCAGACATGGATAGTTCCCAAACCAGTAAAACCTTTTAATGACATTGCTAACAGTAAATAGTGTAATAACAAGTAACTGCAGATGCTGATTTACCAAAGAAAGATTTTTTTAAATGCTGAAGTAACCCAATGAGTCAAGCATCTCAAGAGAATATGGATAGGTGACTTTTCAGATCAACACCCTCATGCAGTAAATAGTGTACATAGCAACAGAAAATTGAGAAACGGCATTAACAAATTGGGAGTGATGAAAACGATGACAATGGAGTTCAGCATTGAATGTGGAGTCATCCATTTTGGATTCTAATTAAACACCACAGATTTTTTTTTCCCAAGAAGACAAGAACTATGGACGAGCAAGAATCTAACTGAAGAACCCTTTGTGGAAAGGCAAAATATATAAAAGGTCAAATGGATTTTTGCCATAACATCAAGGATACAACTCTAAAGTTAATGCGTGCACTCTCTTCTAGATTATTCTGTTCAGTGCCGGTAAATAAACCAGGAAGGAAATATGACCTTGGGACTATAGTGGGCGCCAACAACCCGCTGCTGCGCCCCTCTCCCCCTGTAAAAAGATGGTGATGATGTTTACTGGGCGAAAAAAAGGGGGCGTTGTAAGAAAAGAAGGCGAGGGAGTGTAGGAGTGTTATTTTGTGGATTGAAGGATGAATCAGGCTCCTCCTCTCGCCTGGGGGTGGGCGGTGGAGAGACGAGAAGAACACCTGTGTGTGGGGAGAAGGGAGCATTTTGAGGGCGGCGAGCTATTCCATTTGGGACTGGGGAGGCAGCAGCAGCAGCAGCGGGTTGTTGGCGCCAACAACCCGCTGCTGCGCCAAACTGGGTGGCCCTTGCATGGATTACTGAGTCCATGCCAATCAGTAATCACCCCATACATTAGCACTACCTTAAACATTAGGGATAATTTACAATTTACAGCAGCCAATTAACCTACAAATCTGTACGTCTTTGCAGTGTGGGAGGAAACCGGAGAACCGGCGAAAACCCACGCGATCACAGGGAAAACGTACAAACTCCGTATAGATAGCACTCGTAGTCAGAATTGATCCCGGGTCTCTGGCACTGTAATACAGCAACTCTACCACTGTGCTGCCCCAGGTTCCTTGAATTGACCTTGGAAATGACTGGACAAAATATTAAAAACCTCCTAATTCCTATTCTGTGGGAGAATGATAAAACCAAAACTCCATGGAATGTGCAAGATTTGTAGATAGAGTATGGTTCAACATAATAATATTAAAATCTTTATCTCATATATAATTAAGGTTCTAGAGTACATATTATAAAATCAGACGATAATTTAAAAAACTCAATGTACAAACCACTCACATAATCTTTATTCTTAGAGAAAGGAAACTTAGAAGATGAATATATTTCTTTTAATCCTTGCAATTTGTGCCTGTTTGGCAAGGCCAGCTCCTATGATGTGTAGGAAGCAACTGCAGATCTAGAAAGTTGGAGTAACTCAGCGGGTCAGGTAACATAAAGTAGAAAACATAGAAGACTGAGGGGGGATCTTATAGAAACATATAAAATTCTTAAGGGGTTGGAGAGGCTAGATGCGGGAAGATTGTTCCCGATGTTGGGGGAGTCCAGAACCAGGGGTCACAGCTTAAGGATAAGGGGGAAGTCTTTTAGGACCGAGATGAGAAAACATTTCTTCACACAGAGAGTGGTGAGTCTGTGGAATTCTCTGCCACAGAAGGTAGTTGAGGCCAGTTCATTGGCTATATTTAAGAGGGAGTTAGATGTGGCCCTTTTTGCTAAAGGGATCAGGGGGTATGGAGAGAAGGCAGGTACAGGCTACTGAGCTGGATGATCAGCCATGATCATATTGAATGGCGGTGCAGGCTCGAAGGGCCGAATGGCCTATTCCTGTTTCTATGTTTCTATAAATGATTGGAGTAGAATTAGGCCATTCGGCCCATCAAGTTTACTCCGCCATTCAATCATGGCTGATCTGTCTCTCCCCATAACCTCCGACACCGGTGGTAATCAAAAAATCTATTTATCTCTGCCATTAAAAAAATCCACCAACTTGGCCTGGATCTCTTGAGAAAAGGAAAAGGTAACGTTTTGGATCAAGATCCTTCTTCAGACTGAGAGAGATAGAGGACAATGTGTCCAGTTGCCCTTGAGAAGGTGGTGGTAACAATTCCTGCAGTTCCTGGTATCTAAACTTTTTGAAACCAAGGGAGTTTTGGTGTTAAGAGTGGAGACAGGTGTGGCAGGTGGGATAAGGTCGAGCTAATATGTTGTGGGTGTAGTTCTGGGCTACTCTTTGGAGGATTAAAGTGTAGATTAGTTAATTAGGTTGAAGTTCTCCAGACTCTTTGGTAATGTTCAAGCCAGGAGTTAGGCCTCATCTGTGCTGCTAGGAGACCGCCTCCATGAGGACAGCCAATCCCGAGAGCGGATGTTGTGAGGTGGGGCAGAACCAGCGCGGCGCCATTTTGTTGTCGCTGCGGCAAGGAGGAGAGAGAGAGAGAGAGAGACGCTCGCTCGGTCGCTGATTTAAACCCACTCCTTTCCTCTCTATCTCTCCCTCTTTCGCTTCGCTCGAGAAAAGAAACCGCGACAGGATGGGCCGCAAGAAGAAGAAGCAGATGAAGCCGTGGTGCTGGTATCCTTGCGGGCGGGCGGCTGGGTGGCTGCGGCCGCCATTAGCGAGGCGAGGCGCCGGTCGAGAGGACAAAGAAGCGGGGGCCGGGCCCTGCAGCGGGCGGCAGCGTTATGTACCCGACCGCTGACAGGGGAGGCTGTGCGAAGCTTGTAAACTGTTTAGCACCAGACTACAGGCCGCGGATTTAGCGTGTGCGTGAGAGGAGAGTGCCTGGTTTCAGACCATCGCCGGTTTAAGATGGCGCCGCCTGTTAGGGGTTCAGGTTTATTATTGTCACGTGTACAGAGGTACAGTGAATTGCTTTGTTGTGCACGCTATCAGATAATACTATACATAAATTACAACGTCAAATTCGAGTACAATTTGTAGAGCAAAAATGGGAAGATACAGAGCACATATAGTTCTCAACATTGCAGTGAATCAATCGCAGAGACGAAGTCCGATGCCCGCAATGGGGTAGAGCAAAATACAATATATCTTTATTGTCATTGTACAGGGGTACAACGAGATTGGGGACAGTACCTGAATTTATCAGAGGACTGGACAGAGGGGTTGAAGCTGTTCATGAGTCTTTCAAGCTTCTGTGTCTTCCACCTGATGAGAGCATTATCATGATGAGAGAGGAAGGAATGGCCAAAGAAAGAAGGGGTTTTGTGATTGTGTGTAGAAAGGAATTGCAGATGCTGGTTTGTACCAACGATAGATTACAAAGTGCTGGAGTAACTCAGTGGGTCAGGCAGCATCTCTGGAGAAAAAGGATGGGTTGATGTTTTGAGTCTGTCAGACAGAAGAAGGGTCCCAAAATCTATCAAAGGTAGAAGATCAATCCAAGATAAAGGGTCGATCCAAGATCTTTGATGTGACTACTCTCCACCTTCCTGATATAAGCAAACTTTTTAATCATCAAAATTGAGTATGAATAAGAATCCTATTCAGAAACCTCTGCATACCGTCTACAGATGTTGCCTGAACCAGTTTGTGTTCTATTCTGTAGTTTCTTGTGTCTCCACTTTCCCATCCAGCTGTCACTGGATGAATGGTCTTTATGATACTTCTGATGCTCACCGATACACTGGCGTCAATATTTATCTTTGAAATGTAATCTCTGCTGTAATGTAGGGATGTAAAGTTTTGTACCTAAGTCTTTCTCAAAAACAATGTGTAATATCCTGTTATTTCCATATTTAATGAAGGGTAAGCATCACCCAAAATAAGAAAATTTAGCAGGTTAGGCAACATCTGTGTTTATTTGTGTATATAGACAGGACCTTTCATTAAGCTTAAGGCTTGTATTTGTTGTATGGTAGTACCTAGCATTAGAAAAAGGAGTTTCAGCCCCTGATATATATTATTTAATTCAGCCTCTCGTATCTATTATTTAATGACATCATTTACCTCTGTGCCATTTTCCAGAATTAGTTCCATTATTATCTCTTGCTTCTTTTAATGCCTATAAATATTAAACTGCTCTTGTTCATTGTCAAGTAATTCTGTGTTTCTTTGTCTCATATTTGGGGTTTTTTGTGCAAGCAGGCTTTTTTCTTTTCCTTAACCTCAGTTGTTCAGGTACTGCAACAGGGATTTTGATGACGAGAAGATTCTTATTCAGCACCAGAAAGCAAAACACTTCAAATGTCATATTTGTCATAAAAAGTTGTATACAGGTCCGGGTCTTGCAATTCACTGCATGCAGGTAATTTCTGTCTACTTACTAACATATTCAAAATGAATTTGAATAATGTTGAAACTGGGATTTTTTTCATTGTCATTGTTATTCTAACTGTACATTTTAAATGGATTGTTATTGAGTAAACGGTGTGCAGGGTCTCTTAAATCCATTACATAATGCAACATTGGAGCATTCAAGGCAGACAAGAGCCAGCAATTGTGTAGTTTTTATATCTTGTCTTGTCCTAAACGCCTCCACCCCATGAATAATTTACAGATGTTGCTACCATTACGTAGATATATCACCTGCTTGCACATAATGACGGCAAATTGAATATCATCGTTATAATACTGGTGGCTGTGATGAATTATGACCAAGGCACAGACTCAACCCCAGGTCTACACATTGTGACATGTGACATTTTGCTTGCAAGGTGGATGAGGCATTGTGTAAAAGCAGGATTCCAGGACTAACAAGTGGAGGGCGAGTGAAGAAGTGGGATGCATTTTTAGTGCTGGTTTTTCTGGCTATTTGAGAATTAACTTTCCCAGTCTGATTAAAATTCAGACTTTGGGGTATGAGTGCAGGATCGTACCTCTAATGTCATCTTTATGATATCGTGCATGGGAACTCCTATCTTGTTAACTAATTCTTTGCTATGGGGTTTCTCAGCTTAAAAGTAATGTCTACAGCTACATTAATGTGTATGGTATCTTTTTGCTGCATTAATCATGTCTTAGGTAGTACTTTGAAATGTGGATGTTTATTATGTATATTTTTTGTAAATAATGTTGAGGAATATTAATTACCTGTATATTTTAATTCTGAGAGCTGTCAGTGGCTTATAAAGAAAAATGAGTACCTAATTTAGTTGTCTCGCCTAATTATTGTTCCTCGTGTAATCGGTGAAGGACTTCTATGTTTTGACTAAGGTGGTTTTGCTGAAACATCCAAGCATCAATCAAGAAAATAAGAACACCTTGTACTTTAACCAGACTATCAGCTTGGGTGCTAAATCTAACAAAATAAGAGGGTATTTAATTTCTTGATGTGGCAAGTTTAGTATCTTAAATCAGGCATGCGCTGCTCTACAGTAGATCACTGATAGACACAAAAAGCTGGAGTAACTCAGCGGGACAGACAGCATCTCTGGAGAGAAGGAATGGGTGACGTTTCGGGTTGAGACCCTTCTTCAGACTGGTTAGGGATAAGGGAAATACGGTGATGTGGAGAGGTAAAGAACAATGAATGAAAGATATGCAAAAAAGTAACTATGATAAAGGAAACAGGCCATTGATAGCTGTTTTTTGGGTGAAAATGAGAAGCTAGTGCAATTTGGGTGGGGGGTGGATAAAGAGAGGGAATGCAGGGGCTACCTGAAGTGAGAGAAATCAATATTCATATCACTGAGCTGTAAGCTGCCCAAGCGAAATATGATGTGCTGTTCTTCAGTAGATCATTGTTCGTATCCCATTTCTTTGTCATTTGTTCTGTCCAAAACTTTAGCTGATTTACCCAAGTCTTGATCCCATAAAAGCAAGTGAGTATTAATTGCTGGTGAATAAACTGAATTCAGTTAGATATCTGTTTGTCAATTTGCCTTAATGTTCTTGTCACTAGTATTTATTATTTCTTGTTTAAAGTTTCAAAAGGTGTGGTGTGAAAAAGCAAAAGGAAATGGGAATAGGGTATACCTGCTAATGAACAGGAGATTGGGTGGGGGGGGGGGGGGGAACTGAGATTTTAACGTTTGGTTCGATTTGTGAAGGTGTAATGGGAAAGAGGGTGGGGAATGGATATTGTAGAGGGATGACTGACTATTGTTCCACTGCAAAATCTCCTCAAAGTCTGCTCTGACTATTGTCATAAGCATTTTAATGACTGGAGGAAATTACCTGCATGGCACTGGGGAAAGAGAATGCAGGATTTGTTTGACTAAGCTTTTAATGAGGAATATATTGAGGCACTCCCATAAATAGTTTTACAGCAATTAATCTAAATACCATATCTCCTCCATTATTTGAGGCTTGTCCAATAGACATCCAGTTTAGATTGTATGCATGTGCTGCTGCTAGCTAGATCTGTGATGTAGGTGTTCAGTGTTGTGTGGCCCCATCCCTGCAGAAACGTCTTGGATGCAAAACCATTAGCTGATTTTAAGATGCTTGTCAGATGTTCTTTGACTTGTTCAGATGTTTGATTAATTTTTAATATAATTAGACCGCGCTTAGCTGAGTACAACAAACAATAATTTTGAGAATGGTCTGTGCTTTCTTTTCAATTTTAGATGTGTGGCTGCTCTAGCATAAAACATTGACAATAGTCTGCTTTTTTGTGCAGAGTTTTGTTTTATTGGGGCTTTTTTCTAAGTTTAAAATATTTCTAACAGAATAGTAGCAGGGAATGTGGAAGAATGAATGAGCTGAGATTTTATATCTTTAAATCTTGATGTAAATTAACAAAAATGAATGAGGATAAATACTACCTGCCGTCAGTGACTAGAGGACATTATTTTAAGTTGATTGGTAAAAAGGATCAGATGCCGAATGACTTGTATCAGGGCGGTTTGATCTATAGTGCAATTCCTGTAAGGAAGATGGGAGCACATTTTTAACTACCAACTGGATAAATTAAGTGAGTTTTTGTTACTTAAGATGTTGCAAATTTAAGTCGTATTGATAATGGGTCAAAAGTTCTGTATTACCAAATTTTGAGTTGCTCTGTGAACTAGATATATTTGTAAATTTAAAGATTTTTATTGTACCAATTGCATTTGCAACAATTTTTTTGAAATTTCAGAGAATATTTCTGCCTTGTAGGTTCACAAGGAAACAATAGATGCAGTCCCAAATGCAATTCCAGGAAGAACAGACATAGAGCTGGAAATCTATGGAATGGAGGGAATTCCAGAAAAGGATATGGAGGAGAGGAGGCGTCTACTTGAACAGAAGACTCAAGGTAAATACCTGGCATGTCATAATTTCTTGATCCTGAAGTTATGAAGTCTGTCCTCTGGCAATTTTTTTGCCAGAATTAAGCTGATGTTTGGTTCTGCAATGAGCAAATAAAAAGCAAAGTAACTTGCATTTATTTAGCTCTTATTTAGAGCCTCCCAAAGTGTTAAGTATTGAAGTTTAGATACAGCTGCATTGTCAGAAGATGGATTTTATTTTTGAATCTTGATTGTAAATGCTGGCAGCCAGTGTGACTAGATCTTATTAAGATGCAGTTTCTAGTGAAAGTTACTAGACAGCGCCCAGGAGACTCTTGAAGTGTCAGTATTTAGCACCTCTGCAGCTGAGCGTTTAAGCATGAGATTCTTATTCAGAATGTCCTATGATGCTGGGTATTCTAGCTAACTGTAGATTGTAAATTCCCTTGATGTATTTAATAATGGATTGTTTTGATGCCGTCTCAAAATGGGGATTTAATTTTCAAATTTGTACAGTGGGTTCGTGGATGTCATCACTTTGTAATTTCTTACTGGGATGAATGTGGAGACACTATCTCTCACTGAGAGAACAAAATTGCAGCCATAGGAACAGATCTTACTCTTTTTTTTCTTTTAAAGCAATATGGGTTCTAATCCAATCTAATGACCCCATAAAGGTAGAGTTTGGGATTCGGTTGAATGCCCCTGCTTCCTTTTAATTTTGAAGTGTCGATTGGAGAACTATGCAGACATTTGGAGGAAAGATTCAAAATGATTAGAGGCGACAGCTGAGTTTAACCATGGTCTTTTGAGAGCAAATGTTTAAATTTTTACATTTTCCTCCAGCTGAAAGCCAGAAAAAGAAGCAGAAAGATGACGATTCTGATGAGTTTGATGATGACGACACGGAAGCTGGGACCTCCTACCAACAACAAGGAGTGCAGCAACAGCAGAACATCATTTCAAATATGAACCAGTCGGGTATGCACAATGTTCCAGGTGCACCCGGGATTCCACCAGGTGATGGAACTATGTCAAAATTGATTACTGACTATATGATATCTGAACTTGATTTATACCGTTCCTTTTGAAATCGGATGTGTCTCACGCAATCATATCATCATATCATATATATACAGCCGGAAACAGGCCTTTTCGGCCCTCCAAGTCCATGCCGCCCAGTGATCCCCGCACATTAACACTATCCTACACCCACTAGGGACATTTTTTACATTTACCCAGCCAATTAACCTACATACCTGTACGTCTTTGGAGTGTGGGAGGAAACCGAAGATCTCGGAGAAAACCCACGCAGGTCACGGGGAGAACGTACAAACTCCTTACAGTGCAGCACCCGTAGTCAGGATCGAACCTGAGTTTCCGGCGCTGCATTCGCTGTAAAGCAGCAACTCTACCGCTGCGCTACCGTGCCGCCCTATGCAATGCCAGGAATACTTGCGTACTATTACTGGATCTGGAATTTACAGAGGTTACGAGGGCTTTTTGATTTCCTCTGTTTCCAAATGTGCATAGTTGCTTGTTTGGGTTCATAGCCAGTTTGGCAGCATCTAATCTTGGCCATTCCTATCTATATGTGCCTATGCCACGAGAGAGATTCTATGTGTAATCTATAACTGTCTAGTTTCAACCTCATAATTTGAGATTTCTATGTTAAGCTGTCAGAGCAAGGCCACATAAGAGGCTCTTCCCTCCGGTAATTCTAGATTAGTTGTGATTTTGCCCTTTACATGGTTGAATTTATTTTCATCTTCAGGTGTGCCACCAGTGGTACCAGGTGTTCCTCCTATGATGCCAGGAATGCCTCCGGTGATGCCAGGGATGCCTCCAGGGTCAGTGTGTTGATTTACTTCCATATTGTCATCAGTTTTAAGCAGAGAGATTTTTATTAAATTAAACAGCATGTTGCCTTTTCTCACACACCAACACATTATGGTGTGAAATGATACAATTACCCTTCTTTGGACAATACAAAGCATCATCTGATTATTTCACAAACTTACTTGTGTTTGTGTGAGGTAATTAAACCATTCAGCAATTTATAGTCTACTTTTCCATACTGCAAGCTCTTATACATTTTCTCCGTTTGGGTCTCAACAAAGAATATTTGGAATAGTATTTCTTCTGTGAAGCCTCCCAGTTTAATAAAATTCTGTTCACACATGCAGCTCTGGGCAAGTTATTGGTAGCTTTTGGGACCAAAAGCTTTGGCCGCCTTTCACTGCTCACCATCTTCCCACTGGGACACATCATGACAGATCTACACCAGCCAACTCAGCACGCTTTGGGCCTTTTGTTTTCCATGGGTCAAGAATTCTCTGCATAAATTCCATATGTTTTCCTAACAGCAAAGACTGTTTGCTCTGTCGAGTGTGTGCGAGCTGTGGGAACAATCCCATCGATCCTGTCTCCTTAATTTCCTGTAAGCTATTCATTCTCATCTGCAGATTGATTCTCAGATGACACCCCCACAATACTTGCAATTTAGCAAATTAATTTACCAACCATCCTGTCTTTGGGACGTGAGAGGAAATAGAAGCACCTGAGGTTAGGTTTAAACCTTGGGCCCCTGAGATTGCACCACTGTGCCGTCCATCAGTAATATAATTGGAGCTTTTTTGTATTCACAGAATGATGCCTATGGGTGGAATGATGCCTCCAGGACCTGGAATGCCACCCATGATGCCAGGCATGCACCCTGGTGGGTATTTGAAAATGGCTGGTGGCAACCTAGGTCTGTATTGCAGAGAATAATAACTTTAAATAGTTTAAGATTATAATAATACAAAATAGCAACTTCAGAAAAGTACTTTTGAGCATTTCCAAAAATAAAGCAGATGTGGCTGAGTGATTTATTTGTTTTATTTGGCAAATCTTACTTGTAAAGAAGTGGGATGTTTCAGAAAAAAAGGTTTTAAATCTTGAATGTATCAAGATAAATTCATGAATGTATCAAGTTCATTAGTCAAGTCAAGTGTATGTGACAAATACACTTGACTTGACTAATGAACTTGATACATTCATGAATTTTCAATTCGGCTAAATTGGGAAGCTGGTAAATAGATCATTAATGTATTGTACTATTGTCTTAACCCACCTGGCTTGTTAAGGTTTCTTGAGAAAATTAGTTTCTCATGCAAATTATTTAGATAATGCACGATTGCTGTGCTAACATAGCAATCGTTTTATGAATGTGTTTTTAAAAAAAATACCAGTTATGTTTTTATGTTCCTTTTTTTGGATGTAGTTATTGGATAACTGTTGCATCTATAAAATGCACTGTAACTAGTAGATGTCGCTTCTCCAGACACCTTTCAAGCCTGTGAATAGGAACACCGCCTTCAAGTCCTCTCCGGCTTGCATGCCTTTGTGACATGGACATACTTAACAGCAATACATTTCTAAGTCCCCAAACTCCCTGCTCAATAACATTCTGGAAGCCTTTTGACCCAAAGAACTGCATTGGTTCAAGAAATGTGATTTAAAAAATGTTGGAGTGACATAGAGGGTCAGGCTGCATCGCTGGGGAACATTGTGTTTTGGGTCGGGACCGTTCTTCAGACTCGAGTCTCCACCTCATCTTTCTTATAATGTTGGGAGGAAACGCATGTATTTGTTGGCTTCAGCCATTAGATGGAGCCTTAGATCCTTTTGCTTAGTGCCAAGCCATTTGGAGGAGATTTTCCTTGCCTCCATTTTGGGCAGAAGGGCCTGTTCTCATACTATATGACTGATTTCAGACAATGCATGCAAAATTCACGAGTTGGATTTCTTTATGCGAGGTGAAGAAATGAGATACAGCTAGGAAGATATATTCGAACCAACCCAGAATATTTAAATAAACATGGGCAGTTTGGATATGACAGATGGTACAAGTGTACCTCTAACGTTGAGAAATTCTAACATGTCATCAAAAAGCATTATTAACATTTTGTAAATGGTGTGGTGAATTACGGCACACCTTCAATTTACTTAAATCAAATCTGATCTTCCTGAAATCTAGAGTGACTATTTTTCCCTTCAATTGGATCCAGTGGTGTTAATTGACATATTAACTGAAGTGGATGTTTAATTGGCAGAATGATAGCATTCTCAGCGAGCTCGAGTACGATACATTATTTATTCCTCGTGTGTCAGATTTCTTCTACATTGCTGAGATTTTGCTGTTGACTTTTTACACTGTTCTTTCACTGGTTGTAGATACAGGGCTTTTTAAAATTGTGTATTGAAATAGAACATAACATTTTAAAGTACACCGGCCGATGAATTCTAGAATTTAAATATGTTTTTATGAACTGATCATTTAATATTTGAACGTAATTCAGTGCCTATGGCCATTGATTCTTAGCGAATTAAGAGTTAAAGGAACTTGATCGTCAAGTACATTACATAAAGTGCTGGAGCATTTAATTTGTAAATTGTTTTGCTCTGATAGTTTTTGTTTGCTCTTCCAGGTATGCCACCACCTGTTCCACGTCCAGGCGGCCTGTCCATGACCCAGTCACAACCTGTGGTTGCACCTGGTATACCCAATAGAGCACCGCTACCTGGACCTGGTCCACACCCCCCCATTGCAAAGCCGCTCTTTCCCAGTGCTGGACAAGTAAGTGCATGCCAACTCTAAGCTGTTTGCTTCTCGTATCATTCTACTGCAATCAAATTCCTGATATATGGTTTATTTTATTACTTAGTTACTCGTTGCAATTGACACTTTGGGTAGGAATTGGTTTATTTGGAATAAATGGTAAAATATTGGAAATTGCTCTTCCTCTAGGTTTTAATACATTGAATTTTTGATGGTTATCCTTTTGACAGTGTCGAGTACCGGCAGCTGTTGAGGGTTTTCACTGTCTGCTCTTTTTATGCTTCAGATGGAGACTCGTGTTTCAAGCACAACTACAGCCTCCACTGCAGCTTCATCAAATTCAGCCAACCTCTCAACTTCCTCTAAGCCTCTGTTTCCTAGTGCAGCACAAGTACGCAGGGAGTCACTATCTATTCTGGTGTTGGACTAATTCACAGCACTTCACCTGCAGGATAACTTTTGAGCATGCATTAAACCAGCTTTAGAGGCTTTTGGAGTTGTGTATGGGCTGTGTAATGTAAATCCGGTGTAGTGTGCTGTACTACTTTGTAGAGTTAGCATTTATATATTTTAAAAACATAATGAAACACACTTCCTACAGCTTTATATGATGCAGAGTTTTGTTGAAGGTTTGCCAGTTTAAACTGAATCAGAAAATCTGGTAATTTCATGCACCCTTTCAGTTGCCGCTGCGGTTAATTCTGATTGCTCTAACAATTTAAACCTGTAAACCTTCATTCCAAGAATAGCATGTTATTTGGGAAAATTTAATCTGCTTTGCTTGTGGCTTGAAATTTTTCCCTTTTCTCTTATTTTGGATTTGTTGTTAATATGATTCTTGTTGATCCCACAGAGCCAACAGTCCGTGTCTGGACCAGTGGGTACAGATTTTAAACCCCTGAGCAGCGCCCCTGTCACCACTGCGGAACCTCCAAAGCCCACATTCCCGGCCTACACTCAATCTACAGCTACCGCTACAAGTACGTCAAACAGTGCCACAGCCAAGCCCGCTGTCCCTGTTACTAGTAAACCTGCTACTCTAACCACAACGAGTGCAACTAGTAAGTTGATCCATCCAGATGAGGATATATCATTGGTAAGTGTGGATATTTCAAGAGTTTTATTTAAAGACATGATAGGTTACCTTGCTGTACATATGCAAATTTAAAAACACATTCTTATCAAAAATTCTAGCCTTTGCAGGGGGGAAACTAATGTGCTGTTGCAATTTTCAACGCTTTGCCCTTCAGGAGGAAAGGAGAGCTCAGTTTCCAAAGTACCAGCGTAACATCCCTCGGCAAGGCCAAGCAACCATGGGGCCACCGCCAGTTGGGCCGATGGGTGGCATGATGCCACCACAACAAGGGATGCCACCTCAGCAAACAGCGATGCGACCTCCCATGCCACCTCCAGGTGAGAACAGTTCACTTTCTTAGCACATCAATTAATGATGGTTAATTCTATTTGATAGTAAGAGTATTAAAAATACCCAAATGGATTTGCTTAATTTAGAGATTGATAACAATTAGATGACATAAAAGATACTTGGACAGGTATGTGGATAGGAAAGGTACAGAGGGATATGGGCCAAATGTAGTAGGGTGGGACTCGTGTATATGGGGGATGAACAAAGGACAGCTTGGGGGAAGAACAAAAGGAGGAGCCGGCATGCTTTAACTTTGTCAGCACCGTAGGTGGCCGCTATTTGTATACATTATGTATGCAAGCAAATAATTTCACTGTGTCTTGTCACATATGACAATAAAGTATTTCATTCTTGGATTGGAATAAGTTGTAGGAGCAGAATTAGGCAATTCGGTCCATCGAGTCTACACCATTCAATCATTATTGATCTATCTTTCCCTTTCAATACCATTCTCCTGCCTTCTCCCCATAACCCCTGACACCCGTGCAAATCAAGAACCTATGAATCTCCACCTTAAAAATATCCATTGACGTCCTCTGCAGCCTTCTGGGGCAATGGATTCCACAAATTCACCACCCTCTGACTAAAGACATTCCACATCCACTTGGTTTGCAGGGCCAAAGGGCCCCAAGCTATATGATTGACTAGATTAATGGTATTCTAAGTGAGGTGTGCAGGCACCATGGTAACTGCAAGGGGCAGGCATTTGGCCATTTATGTTAACTGTTTTTACATTTAAACCAAATTTTTACCACGGGTGTTTAGCTTTATTATTGTCACCAATACCTAGGTAGAGAGAAAATCAGATGATACTATACATATATGCAATCAAACTCAATTCAAATACAATGAGTTGAGCGAACGGAAGTACATGTAGTGCAGAATATAGTTCTCAGCATTGTAGTGTAACAGTTCCAGGGACAAAATCCAATGTCTGTTAATTGGACAGTACCCTAGCTTATGGTTTTTACATATTCCTGCAAATATTTGCCCCACAAGTATTCATGCATTTGTCCTGATACTAAGTCTGCTCTTGCCATATTTTTAGTTAATGCATTCCAAATGTTTTTGGATGTTGCCATTGTTTTCCAGTCACCTTGCAAGCGCGATTACCAGGTACTAATTTTGATATGAAGAAGCGTATTTACTTTTATCAAAGCTCGTCATTGCTTTGGCCACCACATTTTAAATCTATCTCCTGATCACAAATGGTTTAAGGAAATAAAACACAATCCCTCCAGCTTTCCCAAATAAAAGTTATTGGTACATTCTGCTACCTAAGCTCCAATTTTGAAATAAAACAGAAAATGCCAGTTTTTAGCATGGCAAGGTAGCAAAGCTGGCACATAGCTCAATCATGTTTAATTCTGTGTGGAGGTTGCCCATTCTCCCTGTGACCATGTAAGTTTCCATTGGGTGTTTTACCTACATTTCAAACATGCGTTGACAGATTAACTGGCTGTTCTAAATTGCATCTAGTACCTAGATGAACAGTAGATGGATTTAAAAGTAACGGGTTAGGGTAGGATGAGTGTAAAAATGAGTGCTTGATTGTCAATGTGTCAGAGGTGTCTGCTTCTGAACCTTGCCAATGATTCTAAATACTGGTAGAGGGCTAGGGTTAGTGACATCTGAAAGAAGCGAGGAATAATTAAATCCTGGTTTGCTGACCTCCATCACAGCTGGAGAAACGTTGTGTACAACAGAGGCAAGATGGAGGAGCAGTCAAAGATGGAGAGCAGAAGTCAATTTAATTGCAAAGATTGCTCATGCTAGCTGGAGGCTGATTGTGTGAGAAATTCCTTATTGCCCAGAGAGAGTGAAAAAGAGAAAGCATGTCACTGCTGGAAGTATCAAAGATATATCAGTTAAGGTTGAATTTCTGTAACCTGTTGGTTTGAATATCAGCCACGGAGTGGAATTTTCCCTTTTCAGACTTGGGTTATCTCTTATCATATCATATCATATATATACAGCCGGAAACAGGCCTTTTCGGCCCACCAAGTCCGTGCCGCCCAGTGATCCCCGTACATTAACACTATCCTACACCCACTAGGGACAATTATTTTATTTTAATTTTTTTACATTTACCCAGCCAATTAACCTACATACCTGTACGTCTTTGGAGTGTGGGAGGAAACCGAAGATCTCGGAGAAAACCTACGCAGGTTACGGGGAGAACGTACAAACTCCTTACAGTGCAGCACCCGTAGTCAGGATCGAACCTGAGTCTCCGGCGCTGCATTCGCTGTAAAGCAGCAACTCTACCGCTGCGCTACCGTGCCGCTTGTTGGGAGTATTGTGCTGCATGGCACTGGGGTATACTTTTACAGATGAATAAAAAAACAATAAGCACAGAAGTGCTGAGGTAGCTCCTCTTCCCATGTTCCCCAGAGATGCTACTAGACCCGCCGGGTTAATTTAACACTTGTTGCTCAAGATTGTAGCATCTGCAGTTTCTTGTGGCCGAATAAATGTTCATTGCATAGATAAATTTTAACATCTGAATCTTGTAAATGTCCCGTATTCCACTTGACAAGGCTTCTTATTAACCCTCCCAATTTCCTTTGCTTTCAGGTCAGTATGGTGGCCCTCCCCAGGGAATGCCAGGATACCTCCCTGGTGGCATGCCTCCATACGGACAGGGACCTCCTATGGTGCCTCCTTACCAGGGTGGACCCCCTCGACCGCCAATGGGAATGTCGGGAATGAGGCCCCCACTAATGTCGCAGGGGGGCCGTTACTGAAGCTGCTGTACCTACATAAATAGGTTTGGAGATTCAACCTTTTCTCAACTTGCTGTTAACTAGACAAGCTTCAGTGACAATAAGTGACTTTAACTTTTTTTTAAAGAGAAAACTTGTAAACCTCTTCCTGCCTGCTAAATGATGACCACAAAAAACTTGCTGAACACTGCGACATGCTGTTCTTATTTTACCTCTAGCAGGGAAAAGAAAATACTCTTGAAAAGCAAAACCCTGTCAGAGTATTTTCTCTCTCTCCTCTCCCATTCCCTGCACCCCACCCTCCCAATGTTATTGCAATTCATGTTGTATAGCTTCTTTTCTCGTGTTTCATCTAGGTTTTTAGAAGTGAAGTATAATAAATGTGGTCCGTTTATATATTAAAAAAATTGAAGGCGCTGGAGTTACATGAACGTACAGTACCACCTTTTAAAGGCAAGTTCTGTAAATTAAAATTTGCTTTTGAATTAAAATCAGAAGTGAGGCCTTCACAGCACATTTAGGTGCTGTTGGACTTTTGTGTCCCCAACATTGTTTGGTGAAGGCTTCTGGTGTCATTTCTTGTTTCTGTCCCAAATACCTGTTCAGTTGCTTTTTGATTATGTAACTGTTGAACGTGCCCCCATATCCAGCTGGATGCCGGGCTTAACAAAACTATTTTGAACATAAACAGGGGCATACCAAATTTCTGTACTGTTGTAAAGCTTATTGTAATAAAACTTGATGGAAACATTAATGTTGCTTCATTCGTAACCAGCTGTGGATCACTGCCTCAAGGTTTGTACCACTGCATGTTGCTGTGATTTAATGCAAAAATAAAGGTAAATGTATTGGAGGGGGGTCGTACTGGTTATGTCTCTGGAATGAACTGCTGTTCTGCATATATCTGTGTAATCTCTCTGCATGATCTGTAGTTGCCCATTAAGTGTTTTACGTTCATATTTATGGTAAAATCTAGGTCAGTAAAATAAATGTAAAAACAGAAAATGCTGGAAATACTCAGCAGGTTAGTCAGTAGCTGTGAGGAGAGAAGCTGTTATTTCATATCAAGGACCTCATCATAAACTAAGATTAAGTTTCTCTCTTAACAAATGTTGCCTGACTTTCTGGGCTCTTTCTGCATTTCCTGTTTTTTTTTCAAATTTCCAACATCTGCAGTTTTTTTTTGTTTAACAGAAAACATATTTAAAAAATCTTTCTGGAAAGATTGTGAAGTGAATGCATGGTTTATGGATGTAGAATTGACCACCCTGACTTGATGCTAAAATTGGAATTTATTTCTTCTCCCTGTAGCCCTGCCATGGGACAGGCTGTGGCTGAATCTTATTGTCCTCTCAGTCTGAGGCAAGTCAGATTTCATTTTATTCCTTTCCAGGGGCTTTCACAGCTTTTCGTGGCTGTTGGATTTCTCGGTCCCCAAACTTGTAGCAAGTTTGGTGAAGGCCCTTTTAAAAAAAATATATCTCTTTTTAGTAACATGTATTGTGATGATTGTATTTGATTTGAGAGCAAAGTGCTATTTGCTGGATATGGGGCCCTAAGTATTGTGTAGATTAGATCACTACTATTAACATGCTTTGTATTATAAGCTAAAAATAGATTTTCCATATTTTAAAAATTATTTTCCAGTCCACAGACTGAGAATCTGGTAGGTTTTAAAGACTAAGAACATGCAATTCTAATATTTTTTCCTTGTATCTGGCAAGTGGGACATTGCTTGGTTGCACTTAACTTTAAACCCTAGGATCAGAGAGGTATTAATATCAACAGCCTCCTCTATGGCGCACCCTCAAAAATCATCAGTAAACTTCAATACATTCAAAACTCCGCTGCCCGTCTACTCACCCACACCCCGATCCGTGACCATATCACCCCCGTCCTTTACAAACTCCACTGGCTCCCCATCCCCCAGAGAATCCAGTACAAAATCCTCCTCATGACCTACAAAGCCCTCCATAACCTGGCCCCATCCTACCTGACTGACCTCCTCCACAGGCACACTCCCACCTGCACCCTCCGCTCTGCTGCTGCCAATCTCCTATCCCCCCCCCATCCGGACCAAACTCAGATCTTGGGGGGACAGGGCTTTCTCCATCGCTGCTCCCACCCTATGGAACTCACTACCCCAAACCGTCAGAGACTCCTCCTCACTCACCACATTCAAAACATCACTGAAGTCTCACCTGTTCAGTACTGCCTTCAACCACTGAAGGTCATCTCACCTTCTGTCTCCTTTCTCTGTCCGTTTACTTATTTATCTATTTATTCACTTCCCTATGTTCTTTAAATCCCTGTAAAGCGTCTTTGAGTGTATGAAAAGCGCTATATAAATGTAATGCATTATTATTATTATTATTAAACCTCATTATACCATGTACAAAATGCCAGAGGTCAGGTTTTATCACACTGAACTTGTCACTTGCATTAGGTGGTTTTACAAGTTCAACTGGGCCGCTGAACTAGAATTAAAATGAAGATCATCGGGCATTTGGCTACAATTTTAAGAAACAATACAGAGTGATCATGGTGATTCTTCTTTGATCCCAGCCAAGCACTTCACTAATTGGAAATATCCATACCTGTAATGCATGATTGGATTTTTCCTCCCAAATATATTCTGATGCAACAATCATTTTGTGAGCAAAGATCGATTTTTCTGGACTTCCCTTAGCTCGGTTATGTATTTGCATTTCTCAGCAGGTTGAAAAGCAAAATTTATTGCATTGAACACATGGGGCAATTAAAATTACCCCAGAAAGTCACAAATGCAGTCACTTGTATTGATGAGTGATAGCAAAATAACAGATGTTATGGATAAGATTGGAAATTTATTTTTAAATGTAGCTTGACTTACACAATTTGCAGAATATCACAAATAATTCATTTTTTACACAGTTAACAGTATGGTTCTGGTGGTTTCACTGGGTGCACCTGGAAATTTGCCCTTTTTTGAGTTTTGAATACCTGGTGGTCATGGGACCAGGCATGCACTGGTCAGTGACACGTGTACATTTTCACTCTACTTAAATCGAAAAAAGGAGGTACGGGTGAAATCTTGCCACCAAGATTGTGGTGCACTTGATCATGCTGTTGGATCTTGCGGAATGGAGCCAATTGGGCAGTCGCAACAATGCCAGCTTCTCTGAGTAAAATGTCAAATAATTCCGCATTACCTTTCAAATTTGTTCAGTATGTCCATCTTCATTTGCCCTATTGGATTTTAATTGAATCCAATTCTACCGCCTTTTCATGTGGTCATTATCACCAATATATCTCTTTCCCCCCCCCCCCCCCCCCTTTTTTTTTTACTGGTTGCATTTAATCTAGGACTAGTTTACTAATCTATTTCTGGGGGACCAATTGTTTTTTTGCATAACAGATTTGCTTATACCCTTCTGATGCCTTCTATGGCACCCTACTTAAAAATATGATCTCAATATCGCAGATAATACGTGGTACCTACAGTGCTTACAAATTGAAAGATATCTTGTTAATTTTATCCCCACATACAAAACAAATGATCCAACTCATGCTCTGCCTTAGCCAGAGGCTTCATGCCTTATGCCAATTCGTGAACATGTTACACAGGTCCACGTGCTCTTGTACCACCAGGTTTCATAAATAAAGCCAGCCGATTACCGTGCCAGTTTTCTGTGAATTTTATCAGTTCACACTTCTGTGTTTGCCCATTTGCCGAATTTGTAACCGATTCGAGTATTACATATTGGCCATTTGATTTGTGCCATCTGCAAATGTAAATTCCTTTTCTGCAGAAAAATCTTAAATAGAAACGGAATAGATTCTCGACCTGAACCGTCACCCATTCCTTCTCTCCAGAGATGCTGCTTGTCCCGCTGAATTACTCCAGCTTTTGCGTCAATCTTCGGTTTAAACCAGCAACTGCAGTTCTTTCCTACACAACTGCGTATTTCTCTCCAGTCCATTTGCCATTTGTCCTATTCCCAATCTGGTTGTAAAACCAAATTGCCACCATATCTTTGTTTTCCCAATTAATTTTGTATCTAGTATTTTTATCGGATTGATATTTATGTAAATGTGGCACGAGACTCGAGTAAACACGTCTTATAATTTACTCTCCATTTATTAGTCGGGTATGATTTGCCTCAAATTGTTAGTTATCGTTAATCAGGTGAGCTGTCCACGAGAGTAATCGTGGTTTACCCTGGAGACTGGCTGAGCTTTATCCTCTTTTTAAAAATTGGGATTGCAGCATTTTGTGCTTGTCAAGTTTTATGGTGAAGGGGGAAAGATTTACTAGGAATCTGAGGGGTGGCGTTGGGTGTATGGAACATAGAAAAATAGGTGCAGGAGGTGGCCATTCGGCCGTTTGAGCCAGCACCGCCATTCAATATGATCCTGGCTGATCTAAAATGGGTTTTTTTCCCCCATATACATTGATTCCTTTAGTCTTTAAGAGCTAAATCGAACTCTCTTGAAAACATTGAGTGAATTGGCCTCCACTGCCTTCTGTGGTAGAGAATTCCACAGATTCACAACTCTGGGTGAAAACATTTTTCCTCCCTCAGTCCTAAATGGCATGCCCCTTATTCTTAAACTGTGACCCCCTGGTTCTGGACTCCCCTAACATAGGGAACATTTTTCCTGCATCTAGCCTGTCCAATCCTTTAAGAATTTTATGTTTCTATATAAGATCCCCTCTCATCCAATAGTCAATAGTCGTTTATTTGTCACATACACATAAATGTGTAGTGAAATGAAACATTACCCGCAGTGGAACAATAAGACCAATAAGAATAATCAATAAAAATGCAATAACACATACAATCACAAACTAACACCAAACAAAAAGAAACATCCATTACAGTGAGTCTCCTCCAGTCCCTCTTCACTGTGATGGAAGGCCACAATACAAGCCCAGTCGACCCATTCTTTCATCATATTTCAGTCCTGCCATCCTGGGAATTAACCTGGTGAACCTACGCTGCACTCCCTCAATAGCAATCATGTCCGTCCTCAAATTAGAAGACAAATTGCACTGAAGGTGTGGTCTCACCAGAGCTCTGTACAACTGCTGTAAGACTCCTTTGCTCCTAAACTCAAATCCTCTCGCAATGAGGACCAACATGCCATTAACTTTCTTCACTGCCTGCTTCACCTGCATGCTTACTTTCAGTGACTGATGTACAAGCACACCCAGATCTCATTGCATCTCCCCTTCTCCTAATCTGACACAATTCAGATAATAATCTGCCTTCCTGTTCTTTCCACCAAAGTGGATAACCTCACATTTATCCCCGTTATACTGCATCTGCCCACTCACCCAACCTATTCAATTCACCCTGCAGCCTCATAGCATCCTCTTCTCAGCTCACACTGCCACCCAGCTTTGTGTCATCCACAAACTTGGCGATGTTACATTTAATTCCCTCGTCTAAATCGTTAATATATATTGTAAATAACGGGTCCCAGCACCGAGCCTTGCGGCACCCCACTAGTCACTGCCTGCCATTCTGAAAAGGACTTGTTAATTCCTACTCTTTGCTTCCTGTCTGCCAACCAGTTCTCTATCCATGTCAATACCCTACCCCCAATACCATGTGCTCTAATTTTGCTCACTGATCTCTTGTGTGGGACCTTGTCAAAGGCTTTTTGAAAGTCCAGATACACCACATTCACTGGCTCTCCCTTATCCATTCTACTTGTTACATTCTCAAAAAATTCCAGAAGATTAGTCAAGCATGATTTCCACTTCATAAATCCTTGCTGACTTTGACCGATCCTGGCACGGCTTTCCAAATATGATGCTATTACCTCTTTAATAATCGACTCGAGCATCTTCCCCACGACCGATGTAAGGCCAACTGGTCTATATAACTGGAAGTGGTTGAGGCTGGGACTATCCCAACGTTTAAGAAGCAGTTAGACAGGTACATGGATAGGACTGATTTGGAGGGATATGGACCGAAAGCAGGCAGGTGTGACTAGTGTAGCTGTGATATGTTGGCCGGTGTGGGCAAGTTGGGCCGAAGGACTTGTTTCCACACTATCACTCACTCTAAATTCTATATCACTTCCATGCCTAAAGAGGTCTGAGCTGCTGTAATGGCTGCCATTGGGACTTGCAGTCACTCTTAGGAGCCTCTAATCTTTGACAAATATTAACCCGTTTTATGAATGCAGTAAGCTTTTCTTTTTCTACTTCCTGTGAATGCACAGAATAATTCCTTTACAAGACTTGTGGAGACTCGTGTTAAGTTGAAATGGATTCATTTTGGTATAGGTTGAAATGTTAATCCACCTTTTAAAAAAAAATGCTGTCTAGCTGTGATGGTAAATTTTCAACTTGAGTCCTTACTATTTCAGATTTCAACATTAATTTATACCGTTGTAAAGAAGCTGTCTAGCAACAAGGGACACTTTTTTTTTCTTGAATCTGAAGATTTATTTTATAGCTTGGCGCTCCCTCCCATTTATATCATTGCAAACGGAGTTTTTTGCTTCTAATTGTTCACTTTTTTGGGTTCTCAAATGTTTGACATATTCTAACATTGAAGATTTTTTTTAATGGTTGGTGTCACTCCACTTATTCACAGCACTTTAGAAATGTGTACTGATTCTCTTTTTTGTAGCTTGAATCCCCTAAAGGGCGCAGGTGAAAAAAGTTATCTTTAATATAACTTTTCATTGTGTCACCTGCTGCAGGATTTTGCTTGAGGGTTTAGTCTGTGTACAACATTGAAGAAAAGGGAACACATTGAATAGGCATAAATCAAGACCAGACTAAAAGGCTCTTTTTAACTTGAGGGTTATTGGGCTATTTCTTGGATGTCATGGACTTGAATTTACAGGATTTGCATTGAATTCACTGGTCATATTAACTGGTTTTGATGCTCGCACTTCTCCACCACATTTTGATTGATATTTTAGTGCATTTCATTTTCAGAGGTGAGTGCTATATTATTGAAATTACAATTTGGAGTTTTTTTTCTTTCTGGAATCTTTGTTTTCCACACGAGCTTTTGACCATTGTATTAAAGTAGGGTGGACAAGAATTTGGTGCGACCATGACGATGTTTGTACCAAATAGGGGCTGAATGGAAAGATTGTCCTTCCATATTGCAGCGTTGCAAAATGGTTTTACCATGTCAGTGATTTCCATTCAGATGATTGGGTTCTCAATGTTCAACATAACTTTAATATGGAAGTTCCCTGCACCCAAAACTGAGATTTTCTTCAACATAATTTTTTTCAGTTAACTATAACAGCAGCGTTCCATCACTTGCTTTTTAACGTGTAGGAAAGGAAATGCCAAGAGGTCTGGCAGTACAGGTTAGTTTAATCTGTAAGTATCTGTTGTATCTGAACAGCTTGGATATTAGTGGTGAAAGTTTCCAAAAAGCGCATTCAGATGTAATGTCAATAACAATACGAACTTTCTGCAGACGACAGTAAAACCTTTATTGAGTGGTTCCCCCCCCCCCCCCCCCTCCACACATGGCTACAAAATTAACTTCTCTGTTTTGATAATGAGCCAGTTAAAATGAGGAAAATCATGGAAAGCGGTGGCTGAATGTTGCATTCAATCTACAATGATTTGTACTGTGAAGGGTAAAATTTCCTCAGTCCTTTGAAGATTTGGTGGGTGAATGCAGTAAATTGTATTACGCTAAGCCACTGCGAAGATCGCCCCATGGCTACTGCCCAACCTGAATTAGCTAATCACAGTTAATGTTCCTTGTGCACTCGAGGGGAAATTGGTGAGATTCCATTGCCTAACTACTATTAGGAAAGTCGTTCATAATGATGACTGTAACATTTTTCCACAGCATTCTCTTGATTGGCCACTCGTGGGAAGAATTGCTGCCGGCACCAAAAAGTTAGTAAGCTCTGAGTCGGCACTTTTCATGGGGGGGGGGGGGGATGTTAAAGGAAATGACAGAATAAAATACTCAGGCCTCTGGTTTTATTGGTGAGAGTGTATCCTTCCTCCTATCTCTTTTTCACTCCCTGCTCCTTCCCCACCCCTTCCCAAAAATCAGCCCTCTGTCTCTGAGAAAATTCTCCTACTTTATCATCTTTACTACATTTAGTTAATTTGCTTGAATATCTGTTTGGTGTTGTGTGAACCGGTGCATAACTTGCTGGTTGCAGGTCCACTTTGTGATGAAGTAGCAACACTATCATAGGACCACTCGTGGAGCTTTGACAATCCAAATAGCATAACATGAGCAAACTTATCAGACTCATCGCAAAGAGAAATTTTAATCTCTGATCCTTTAATTCATCAGGGAACCAAGCTTGGTTCTTGATGATTGATTTATGAATAGTCACTTTACTGTGCAGTTTTTATAGACTTGATTTTTGGTGCATGACTTCCAGAGATAACATACATGTGGTATGGAATATTGCGGGTGCCTTTTTGTAGCAGCAGATTACTGGGAAATTCAACCATGCAATAAAGACCTCAAGCTGCCAACAGACTGGAAGTAGATCTACTGTTACCATTTTTATTAAAGAATAATAAACCTGGTTCTCTTGCTCCTGATTAAATCCTGCCTTCATTAAAGTACTGTATATTCACAGGCACCCATGCACTCACTGGGTGAGGCGTGATCCCCACTGGTGGGTATTTGGTTAAGAAATTTACAGCCATTTTTTGCAAAAGTAACATTTAATACAGGTTTTACTGTCAGTTGAATAGATTGTACTGATCATTAAATTTGACAACTTGCATTTTAGTGTTTTTGTGTAACTGACTTTAACCATGTCAGTGTGTTGATTTGCTGACCTACTTTGATATTGAGAGGCAATGGAAGGCTATTTTACACAGATGAAATGAGTGTCACATCCTTGTGACGCTGTTAGGCTTGTTCATCATTGTCTAATGAAACCACTTTGTGGTCGTTGCACATGCAGATTGATTTGCCCCTAATCAATGTCCCTTTTCCCATTGATACCTGCATGATTGTGACACATTGTGTCACACAATGAAGGGAGGGAGAATAGGCAAATTGGTAATCGCTGAAGAGATCTTCTTGATTGGCAAGCTCGGGTATTTAAGGAATAAACCACTAGTCTTCAATACTCAAATTTATTCAGGCTAAGATCATTCTCCTTATTAACTAACAGAACATATCCACATTAATGACACTTGATTCAAAAAAAAATTTAAATGTCTCTCCAGTTACTATTTACCTGTCTTCTAAGTTTTCACTGAACTGCTTGGTTTGATTCACCAAAGAGCAGTTAAGTATTTAAATATGTATGAAAAACTGATTTTTAAGTTGTGCATTATTTCTCTTAACTGGGATTAGTTGGTGCTATATTTTACATTACATTTACATTACACTACATTGTAAAACTCTGCATTTAAATCATTCGGGCTAGTTGTGTGGGATTTTAAATTGATCAGAGGTGGCTACAAAATGCCTAAAGAATTTATAAGCTACCTTTACTCAGGATAGTCAGTGGACGTGCCATTTAACTCTTAATTCATAGCTTCCCCAGTTGAGGTTAAAAACAATTTCCTCCTGCTCTTCAATAAACACAAGCAAGAGAGGTGTCCTGGGAAGTGATTATCTTAAAGTCTGGGCATTGAAGACTTTTTTTTCTGGGCATTTGCTTAAAGTTCCTTGATGGTGATTTGATTTAAATCAAGACCTTGCAGTGTGAGCCACGAATGTCACCCCTGACACGTCACCGCAACACTGTTCAGACTGACCTTCACTTTGAGGTGGTGAGTAGTGATACAATGCTCCATTGATTACAGTTGTCGTAGCTAACTGCATTTCACCTGTACATTTTACTACATTGAAATAAGTTGTCCGGCCACCTGGAATGTTTTTCCGAAGAGGAGGTGGATGTTATGCAGCGG
Source organism: Rhinoraja longicauda (assembly GCF_053455715.1). Lineage (NCBI taxonomy): Eukaryota > Metazoa > Chordata > Chondrichthyes > Rajiformes > Arhynchobatidae > Rhinoraja > Rhinoraja longicauda. The sequence continues at coordinate 80,394,025 of NC_135958.1, forward strand.
CGCAGAATTTTTGGTGGAAAGCAGGACTACAGGTCTCTGATTAAAGCAAGTTGTTCAAACATTATAGGTCACAATGTGCCTTGGAGCGTCAGGTTTACTTTCTTCGCATCATGCTGAATTGATGAAGCAATGTTTCTTGGGTGAACTGATTTGGGGATGTGGATGGTGTGAATTTCACTGGATAATATACGTCTATTAAAATCCTGCTTTGTAAAATTCAAACTTGCCAACGTGGGCACTAGGTGTCTCTAGGACCAAGGAACCTGGGATTAAAGGAAGTGTGTTCTGGGGCTCAGGACCTACGTCTGCAATTTAGTTTGCTTTTTTTAATTCCTGTATTTGAATCTTCTCCAGCATCTAAATTGTGTACATTTTGTCTACCATTCTAATTTATTTTTCGATACAGATTGCCAGCTATAATATTTGCTCACCAAAGTTTACAAGTCTTCTCTTCGTAAATCCTTGTTAAAACTTCAAGGTTTGGAAAGTTTCTGAATGAAATAAAAGTTACTGTTTTGTCTGGTGCTTCTTGGTCTAATGTGCTTGAGTTTCTTCAGTTCCTTAGGTCATTATCCAGTGCCGTCCCTCGCACAACCACAACTATTCATTGATAAATCTCTCTATAATGATGGCAAGTCAACATATTTTATACACCTTTTACACAACTGCATGATCGCTTTACAAGTGAAAATCACTTTTGGCCAACTCTTAACATAAGTAGTCAAATGATACAAAATAAATTCTACTTTAAGTGCAATATTACAGTAGATGAGAAGCATTTGATTTGGATAAATCTAATCTGGCTGCCATTATTTTGAAAAAGTGCCAATGAAAATTGTTACTTTGAAATTGCATCCTTCATCCAATGCATTGTAACACTCATTATTGTTATTTCTAATAGGAAAGGTTGATGTGGATTATGCATTGATGGTGGATAGCAGCCACAAGGCCCTAGTTTGTTCAATCTCTTCCTAATAATCCTTGGAGGCTAGTTTAGTTTATTATTGTCATGTGTGCCAAGGTAAAGTGAAAAGCTTTCATTTCCATCCTGTTCAATCAAAGAAAACGCTACATGATTACAATCAAGCCATCCACAATGCAGATAAAAGATTAAGTGCACAACATTTAGGGCAAGATAAAGTCCGATTAATGATAGTTCAAAGGTCTCCAATGAGGTGATGGGTCAGGACCACACTCTAGCTGATAACAGCTGGGAAGAAATGATCCTTGAATCTGGAGGTATGCATTTTCAAACTTCTGTGCCTCTTGCCTGAGAAGAGGGATGGGACTTATCCTTGATTATGGTGGTGGCCTTGCCGAGGCAGCGTGAAGTGTAGATCGAGTCAATGAAAGGGAGGTTGGTTTGCATGATGGGCTGGGTTATGTCCACAACTCTGCAATTTCTTGTGGTCTTGGATGGAGCTGTTCCCAAACTAACCTGTGATGCTTCTCCATAAAATACTTTCTCCGGTGGATCTGTAGAAATTGATGAAGGTTGTTGGGGACATGCTGTGCTTCCTATGCCTTCTAGGGAAGTAGAGGTGTTGGTGTGTGCTTTCTTGGCCATAGATTGGGTGTGGCTGCTCTAGGACAAAATGCTGGTGATATTTATTCTTAGGAACTTGAAGCTTTTGACCATCTCTACTTGGGTATCGTCAATGTATATATGGGTGTGTGTACTGCTTCGCTTTCTGATGTCGGTCATTATTTTCCTTGTTTTGCTGACATTAAGAGAGCCATTTTGGTAAGGCCGATCATCCGAACCTATTGGAAGTCAGTCCTAGGGAATTCCAAGTGTTGGCCTTACCAGCACTTTGGACAACTGTAGCAAGAGGGAGACCCCTTATCTTTGTTATGTATGTTATCTGCTTCACCACCACATTCTTGGCTGCTTTCTTCCTCTTGCAGACACCTTGCCAGTGGGAAATGGCCTTGTCACTGTGACTGAGCATTTTATGGAGTGATTTTACTCAGATTCATCAGGAACTTAAACCTTTAATGTCCATGATACGATAGAACTTTATTTATCCCAGGAGGGAAATTGATCTGCCAACGGTCATAACACAAGATACATGAAATTGAAATGACGAGTGGAAAGGATTAGTGATGCGCAAAGAGGGGGAGGGGAATCGGTCTACCCCACGACAGAAGGGGGAGGAGTTGTACCATTTGATTGCCACAGGCAAAAAGGGTTTCCTGTGGCATCTTGGTGGAACCAGTCTGTTGCTGAAGGTACTCCTCCGGTTGACCAGTGTGTTATGGATGGGGTGAGCTATATTGTCCAAGATGCTCTGCAGTTTGAGTCTGTAAAACATCTGGTTGCAAACGTTTAATTTCATTCCTCGGAAAATTCCAGTTCACCAAATCAAAGATTTGAAACGAAGTAAACGTGTTAGCATGGACCAGTTAGGCTGAAGGGCCTGTTTCGCTGCTGTGTGACCATGATTCTAAAGCATGTAACTACGACCGAGCCATCTGTACATTGCCCTGAACCAGGAACAATAGCTGTCACTGAAAAATGTCAACAGTCCTTTGTGTTTTGCTGCTGTTTGCCAGCATTGCAAACCTTGTGAAGCAGCAGAAAAGGGTTCCAAGGAAATGCTTGAAAGATTCTTGTTGCATCTGTCCTTATTTCCAGTGCCAACATCGCCTATTTAAGTTCTGGCGGTGGTGGAGGCAGATAAGATAGTGGCATTTAAGAGCATTTAAAAATGGCGCGTGGATATGGAGGGGATATAGATCATGTGCAGGCAGAGATTAGATCATGTGCAGGCAAGGACATGGGCTGTTCCTGTGTTCTCCCTGTCCATTAAATTAGAATAGGTGCTTTCAAACAAAGCTCTGGTCGGCACAGGGTCGCAGATGGAGGAGCTTGGCTCAGCTGTGAGTAACTGTTCAAGTGACTCCTGCGGCAATTAGACTGAGCAGTGAGGGCCAATTGTCCACAGCTGGATCACTGTCTTGTTTTTTAAAGAGTATCTTCTGATCCTAGAATGCGTGAACTGGGTCCTGGCCCAGGATCTCCGTTATCACCGCCTCTGTTTCCGCCTCAAGGTGGCCTCAGCTGTGTAGAGACATTCCGACAGTTAATTGAGACACAAGGTAGACAATAGGTGCAGGAGTAGGCCATTCGAGCCAGCACCGCCATTCAATGTGATCATGGCTGATCATTCTCAATCAGTACCCTGTTCCTGCTTTCTCCCCATACCCCCTGACTCTGCTATCCTTAAGAGCTCTATCTAGCTCTCTCTTGAATGTATTCAGAGAATTGGCCTCCACTGCCCTCTGAGGCAGAGAATTCCACAGATTAACCATATAACAATTACAGCACGGAAACAGGCCCGTTCGGCCCTACCAGTCCACGCCGACCACTTTCTCTGACCTAGTCTCATCTACCTGCTCTCAGACCATAACCCTCCAATCCCCTCCCATCCATATACCTATCCAATTTACTCTTAAATAATAAAATCGAGCCTGCCTCCACCACTTCCACCGGAAGCTCATTCCACACAGCCACCACCCTCTGAGTAAAGAAGTTACCCCTCATGTTATCCCTAAACTTTTGTCCCTTAATTCTGAAGTTATGTCCCCTTGTTGGAATCTTCCCCACTCTCAAAGGGAAAAGCCTACCCACGTCAACTCTGTCCGTCCCTCTTAAAATTTAAAAAACCTCTATCAAGTCCCCCCTCAACCGTCTACGCTCCAAAGAATAAAGACCCAACCTGTTCAACCTCTCTGTAGCTTAAGTGCTGAAACCCAGGCAACATTCTAGTAAATCCCCTCTGTACCCTCTCCATTTTGTCGACATCCTTCCTATAATTTGGCGACCAGAACTGCACACCATACTCCAGATTCGGCCTCACCAATGCCCTGTACAATTTCAACATTACATCCCAACTTCTATATTCGATGCGCTGATTTATAAAGGCAAGCATACCAAACGCCTTCTTCACCACCCTATCCACATGAGATTCCACCTTCAGGGAACAATGAATGCACAGTTATTCCCAGATCCCTCTGTTCCACTGCATTCCTCAATTCCCTACCATTTACCCTGTATGTCCTATTTTGATTTGTCCTACCAAAATGCAGCACCTCACACTTATCAGCATTAAACTCCATCTGCCATCGTTCAGTCCACCCTTCCAAAAGCCCCAAGTCTCTCTGTAGAGTTTGAAAATCTACTTCATTATTAACTACACCACCTATCTTAGTATCATCTGCATACTTACTAATCCAATTTGCCACACCATCATCCAGATCATTAATGTAAATGACAAACAACAGTGGACCCAACACAGATCCTTGGGGTACTCCACTAGACACTGGCCTCCAACCTGACATACAGTTGTCAACCATTACCCTCTGGTATCTCCCATTCAGCCATTGTTGAATCCATCTTGCAACCTCACTATTAATACCCAACGATTTAACCTTCTTAATCAACCTTCCATGTGGAACCTTGTCAAATGCCTTACTGAAGTCCATATAGACAACATCCACAGCCTTGCCCTTATCAATTTCCCTGGTAACCTCTTCAAAAAATTCAAGAAGATTAGTCAAACATGACCTTCCAGGCACAAATCCATGTTGACTGTTTCTAATCAGGCCTTGTTTATCCATGTGATTATATATATTGTCCCTAAGTATCTTTTCCATTAATTTTCCCACCACAGGCGTCAAACTAACAGATTCACAACTCTGACTGAAAAAGTTTTTCCTCATCTCTGTTCTAAATGGCCTACCCCTTATTCTTAAACTGTGGCCCCTGATTCTGGACTCCCCCAACATTGGGAACATGTTTCCTGCCTCTAATGTGTCCAACCCCTTAATAATCTTATATGTTTCGATAAGATCCCCTCTCATCCTTCTAAATTCCAGTGTATACAACTGAAGGTCCAGTTTGCCGCCATCATATCTGCCTCCACCACCAACCCTGCCTAACCCATCAATGTGTAAAAATAATAAACCTAGCCCGCACATCTCCTTTAGACTTCCCCTCTCATCTTATACCCTCCAGTCCTTGACATTACACCTTGGGAAAAGGTTTCTGACAGTTTATCCTATTTGTGCTTTTATCAGGTCTTCCCTTTAACCTTCCAGAGAAAACACTCCAAGTTTGTCCCACATCTCTTTATAGGTAAGACCCTCTAATCCAGGCATCATTCTGGTAAACCTCTTCTGCACCCTCTCCAAAGCTTCCACATCCTAATCAGCACTGTACACAGTACTCCAATTGCAGCCTAACCAAAGACCGAGAGACCTGCAACATGAATTTCTGACTCATTCAATGCCCTGGCAAATGTAGGCAAGCATAGCATATGCCTTCTTTACAACTATCTACTCACGTTCGGTAAACCTGAAGAGTGGTTACTAGCACGGGAGGTCTCACAGTAAACCCTTTCCTCTGGATGATGCCTGGTCAAAAATAAGTACCTTGCTTACCTGTATAATCCTGAAGAGACATGGGTTTGGAAACGACTTCTTTAAAAGCTTTGATCCATTCCTTGAGGTCCTGGTCATTCTCACATGTAAGCAGGAATCTCCTGTCTGGGGTCACTACTGTTAGCCCAAAGTTCCACTTGTTGCCTTTGACACCGGAAGGGAGCCCAGCTTTCACATCATACCCGTATCCCGTGTGTCCAATAAACACCTCCCCTTGGGCATAGGCATCCTGAAAGAAATGTACCACTTTTCAGAATCTCAACACTTGCAACCAGTGGCGCAGCGGTAGGGTTGCTGCCTGACAGCGTCAGAGACCCGGGTTCGATCACGGCTATGGAAGCTGTTTGTACGTTCGTCCTGTGACTGCGTGGGTTTCCTCCGTTTTCCACCTACGCTCCAAAGATGTACAGGTTTGTAGGTTAATTGGCTTTGGTTAAATTGTCCCTAGGGTGTAGCACAGTGCTAGTGTACGGGGTGATCACTGGCCAGCACAGACACAATGGGTCAAAGAGCCTGTTTCCACATTGTTTGTCTTTGTCGAAAGTAAACGAGAGCAGCACAGTGGGTGGAGATGCTGCCTCGTCGTGCCAGCCACAGACCTGGTTCAATCCTACATCAGGAATTATGACCCATGTCACCTGTTGGGGAAACAGTCCACAACCAAACAGGCCTCAAAGTCTTATCAACTTTAAAATGGCTGGGTTCTAAATCTGGGTCTGATTGTCCATAGCTCTGAACCCTGCCTGGTTCACTGATCTGGTGAGTCACCAATGCACTGACTCCTAGGCTGTGGTGTCTGATGGTTTACCGGGCTCCACTGCCATGTTCTGTTCCCTTGTGTTCTACACCAGTCAAAAGTAAACAAATGGAGTGGGTGAGAAGCAGGTCTAGACTTTATAGAGATATAGCATGGAAATGGGCCTTTTAGCCCACTGGGTCCATGCCCACCATCAATCACCTGTACATTAGCACGATACTACACACTAGGGACAATTCACAATTTTACCAAAGCCTATTAACCTACAAACCCGGGCGTCTTTGGGGTGTGGGAGGAAACTGGTGCACCCGGAGAAAGCCGACACAGTCACAGGGTGAACAGATAGACAGTGCCCGTAGTCAGGTGAACGTACAAACTCTGGACAGACCGTGCCTGTAGTCAGGATCAAACCATGGTCTCGTGCTGCCCCACTGTGCCGCCCCTATGTGGCTGCCCGGTCATTTACGTTGTAGATGCACTCAACACTATTATGCACTCAACACTATTATCCACAGTAACACTGAAGAAGCACTAAGCTGTTGGAGGTGCTGTTTCTCAGATGAGACATTAGAAGGACCTCCCTGTCTGCTCCCACGCAACCTGTGCCCTGTCCAAGAACTACTTTGCAGGGATGGTTAGCAATAACACAATTTTAACATCAGAATATTGCGCAGGTAAAGAAACAGGTTTTGATTGATTCAAAGGTGCAGCATGGAACCAGGCCCTTCAGTCCACACCAACCATCGATTGCCGGTTCACGCTAGTTCCATGTTATCTAGGGTCAATTTACAGAGGGCTCATCTGTAAACCCGCATGTCTTTGGGATGTGGGAGGAAACTGGTGCACCCGGAGGAAACCCACATGGTCACACTGCCCCCGAGGTAAGGATTGAACCCAGGTCTCTGGCACTGCAAAGCAGCGCTGCCCACTGTGCTGCTGCATAAAGATGTGGAGATTTCTTACGCAACAAGTTTGTTTCGGCGTGCAAAGTGTTTGTTGATCACTGACATTGGTGTCTGTGGATGTTAGATGAATCCTGAATACTGCTGTGATGTGCTGACTGTCCTTGTGTATATTGTAGAGACACTTACCAGCGGATCTTTAAAATACAGCAGTTTACGGTCTAGAGTGTCCAGGGTAAACCATCTTCGTTTAAAAGGTTCCCTTTCCTGCAATAGAGAATTTATTTACTAGGTAAAAGATTCCATTTTCAGCCCCTTAGGTACGAGAACAATTCATCAAGTATTTAAATTCCCGTTTTATTTTATTCTCAATGGTGTTGCAAAGAATCTATTGTGTAGAAACAGGATATTCACCTGACCTGGTCTTCCCCAGTTCTTTTAAGCACCATTTGTCACCTTCTCCTTTTAAAAATTGTCTAACTTCCCCTCAATCTAGCCCTCAACTTCAGTGTGTTCTGCATTCTTAAAAGGCTTTTGTGTGAATGTAATTTGATTACTTTCGTGTATTTACTCAATAGGCAATAGGTGCAGGAATAGGCCATTTGGCTCTTTGAGCCAGCACCGCCATTCATTGTGATCATGGCTGATCATCCGCAATCCTGCCTTCTCCCCATATCCCGTGACTCTGCTATCTTTAAGAGCTCTATCTAACTCTCTCTTGAAAGCATCCAGAGAATTGGCCTCCACTGCCTTCTGAGGCAGAGAATTCTACAGATTCACAACTCTGGGTGAAAAAGGTTTTCCTCATCTCTGTTCTAAATGGCCTACCCCTTATTCTTAAACTGTGGCCCCTGGTTCTGAAGAAGGGTTCCGACCCAAAATGTCACCTATTTTTCTCCAGAGATGGTGCCTGACTCGCTGAGTTCCAGCACTTTGTGTCCATCTTCTGTATTTATGACTGTTGACCTAGGTTCCCCACACTTGGAAACATTCTCCTCACAATGAACTTAGCACACTGGAGGCTGAAGGGAGACCTGACAGTAGAAGTATATAAAATTATGAGAGGCATAAATAGGGTAGAGGGTCAGAATCTTTTGCCCAGAAGTGAAATGTCAAAGACTAGAGGGCTTTTAAATGAGAGGGGCAGCTTCAAGAAGGTGTTTTTTTTTAACAGAGGGTTGTAGGTGTCTAGGACACACTACTGGGATGGTGGTGGAGGCAGATACGATAGTGGCATTTAAGAGGCTTTAAGATAGGCACATGGATTTGCTCGGAATGGAGTGATATAGATTAGGTACAGTCAGATGAGGTTAGATTATCTTGACATGGGAACGATGATCTATACATTTTCCTTGAACTATGTCCCCTTTGATATCTCGTTTTCACACCTCTCGCTTCCATGTCTCTGTGTCTCCCTCTCCCCTGACTCTCAGTCTGAAAAAGGGTCTCGACCTGAAACGTCGCCCATTCGTTTTATCCAGAGATGGTGCCTGTCCTGCTGAGATACTCCAGCATTTTGTGTCTATTATGGGGGGTAAAAAGTTCTGACTACGCTATCTCTGCCTCTCTTAATTTTAGACATTGCTATTAGGTCTCCCTAAAGATCAAGCTTTTCCAAAATAATGGTAAACTCCTTTGGAAGGCACAACAATCAGGCTTGTAGCTTTAAATCATTTAAACTGGCTAAGTCCTGCTGGGATTTAGAGAGTGTCACCCATTTCACCACAAAGAATGTCAAGAGACAGCAGCATTTTCTATCTTACCACACAGTTCCTCTGTCAGTGAGTGCTCGCTACATACCATGGGACCAGTTTTCTCCATGTAACCCTCCTTCGCAAAATTCCATGTTAATTTGGGAATGAGCTGCCAAAATACAAACACAGACAAATTACCATCATCCGTAACAGCAATAACATATTTCAACCTATCCCTCAAGAGTAATTGTATTTGGCTAATATTTAGTTTAGATATACAGCATGGAAAGAGGCCCTTCGGCACACCGAGTTCACGCCGACCAACAATCACCCTGTACACAAGTTCTATCCTACACTTTAGGATCAATTTACAGAAGCCAACTAATCTGCAAATCTGCACGTCCTTTGGGATGTGGGAACCGGAGCACCCGGAGAAAACCCACTAGGTCCCAGGGAGAGCGTACTATCTGTACAGACAGCACCCGTAGTCATGTGATTCTTTCTCCCCCCCCCCACCTTGTGACACAGTAGTTGCCTGCATTTGAATTAGCTTTAAGAATCAATGTCATTTCTCTCAATCCGTTACAGCATTACAGGTAACGTATCCTACTGTGGGCCATAGTATTAAGCAGGTTTATTCAGCTGAACAGAACTTTTTTAATTTATGCCTGTAAATCGTTGAACAGAATGTATTTTTAATGTGCATTTGTATTCGTATGTGTCTCTGTACTTGTATTTATATGTACTTTGCATGTGTGCACATTTGTACATGGGTGATACATTCTACAGGGCAACACAGCGGGTAGAGCTGCTGTTTCACAGTGCCAGAGACCCAGGTTCAATCCTGACCTCGGGTGCAGTCTGTGTGGAGTTTGCACCTTCTCCCTGTAACCGCGTGGGTTTCCTCCGGGTGCTCCGGTTTCCACCTGCATCCCACGGACGAGCAGGTTTGTGGAGTCATTGGCCTCTGTAAATTATCTCTCGTGTCTAGGGAGCGGATGAGAAAGTGGTTTAACATAGAACTAGTGTGAACAGGTGATCGATGGTTGGCGTGGAGTCGGTGGACCGAGAGGCCTGTTTCCATGCAGTATCTTTCAATCAATTAGTTTTACAAATACAATCTCTGAACTTACATCCGTGTCACTGGCTGTGGGGAACGCTGACTTGAGATAGCGGAACCGAGCTGCTCTGATGGCGTTGAACCAATCGACGATGTCCTGGGGGCGACACAGAATCCACAGTCAGGACAGACACATGTTACCACACAGACTGAGCAGCACGTCAGACAAAGACAACCTGGGTTGAAGGTCATCATGGGCAGGTGCTCAGACGGCCAAGTCATTTCTGCACAGGCTACCAACAACTAGAGAGCAGTCCTGAGCTACTATCTACCTCAATCGAGACCCCCCGAAATATCCTTGATCGGACTTTACCTTGCACTAAACGTTATTCACATTATTCCTTTTATCATGTATCTGTACATTGTGGACGGCTGGATTGTAATCGTGCATTGTCTTTCCGCTGACTGGTTAGCACGCAACAAAACCTTTCACAGTACCTCGGTACATGTGACGATAAACTAAACTAGATTGGTCAGTGTGTGTGGAGGTGTGTTTGAGAGTTTGCAGGGCAGTCTAGCACCATACTCACCTTCCCGTTTTTGTGGTACACAAATATATTCCTGGTGTGGCCGTCCTTCACGTACGTAATCTGCAAACCGTGCGGATTCCCAATCTTCTCCGGCTGGAACACGGCGTTCATGTTTGACAGCGGAATAACTCCCTTTGGCCCTTTCCCCTGTTGAAGAGTGGTTAATTTAGTTTTGTTTATCATCACATAACTTCATTAGTGATAGGAGAAGAATTAGGCCATTTAGCCCATCAAGCCATTCAATCATGGCTGATCTAAATTTCTCTCATAACCCCTTTCTCCTGCCCATAGCCCCTGACACCCGTACTGATCAAGAATCTATCTCTGCCTGAAAAAATATCCATTGACTTGGCCTCCACAGCCTTCGGTGGCGATGAATTCCATGTACCGTGAAAAACTTTTGTTGCATGCCATCCAGTTAGCGGAAAGGCTATATCCGATTACAATCGAATGAGTGTTCAGATACATGATAAAGGGAATAACGTTTACTGCATGATAAAGTTCAGTAAAGTCCAATTAAAGATAGTCTGTGCGTCTACAATGAGGTGATAGCAACTCTCTAGTTGTTAATAGGATGGTTCATTTGCCTGATAACTGGTAGAAAAAGCTGTCCCTGAATCTGGAGGTGTGCACTTTCACACTGTACCTCTTGCCCGATGGGAGAGGGGAGAAGAGGAAATTTGTTCATCAGTAACCACTTCCATCTCTTCATTCCTCCAATAGTGTTTCTGTCTTTCAATATATTTATATATTTTGTCCAAGCATATTAACGTATATGCTTAGACAAAACAAACATCTAGATTATTTGTTTTCCTATTGTCTTTCCATTCCGTGTCATGTAGGAATGTCGTGTTGTGCTCATCCATGTATAAGTGTGATTAATCTGGACGCACTTTATCCAGAAAGACTATCTTCCACCATAGAACTTCCAGCTTAATTCCGAGATCCAGTGTGGAAATAGGCCTTTTGGTCGACTGTCCTCACCAATCACCCGTTCACACTAGTTCTGTGTTATCCCACTTTCTCATCCACTCCCAATACACGAGGACCAATATAAAGCAGCTAATTTTCCCACAAACCAACACATCTTTAGGATCTAGGAGGAAAGCAGGGCACCTGGAAGAAACCCACATGGTTCACTGCCTTAAAAATATCCCCTGACTAAACTCCACAGATTAACTGCTCTCTGACTGAAGAAGTTCCCCCTCACCCCCTTTCTAAAGAGCGTCCTTTAATTCTGAGGCTGTGACCTCTGGTCCTAGACTCTCCCACCAGTGGAAACATCCTTTCCACATCCACTCTATCTCAGTCACTGGGAGAACATGCAAAGTCCACACAGACAGTACCTGAGGTCAGGATCGAACCCGTTTCTGTGATGCTGCGAGGCAGTGGTTCTGCCCGCTGCACCACCCAAGCAGAAATATTCAAAAGGGAAACTGATTTTGTAAGATTGAAGTTAATTAAAAGGTCATACATCCTCCTTGGTGTAGTACAGCAATGCTCCCTCTTTCTCCAAAAGGTGGAAAATCCTACTGCGAAAACTTCCTTTGTCCTTGCCCCGTTTCCACAGATATCCGACCCGGTCACCTTCACAGAGACAGAGAAATATCCATCAATAAAACTGCATATCCACTCTTGCCTAAATCATTCACACGCTGACCTGCACTGATTTTTATCCCAATCCCATCTTCATTCCAAAACTCTCATCCTTATTTCCACATCTCCCTGCAGCCTCCATATGCTTGGCACCACCACCAGCTTTAGACGAGATACAGCATGGAAACAGGCCCTTCGGCCCACTGAGTCCGTGCTGACCAGCGCTCACCCCATATGCTAGCACTATCCTACACCGGAGAAGCCACACACTTCTCTGTCATATATTTTGCTGCCCTGATTTTTGACCTTTCGTACCTGACACTTTTCATTGTTCATCAGTGAAAGGAATACACCGATTAGCTAAAACATCATGAACTGATGAGCCAAAACATTATGATCACCTGCCTAATATGCTGTTGGTCCTCCGTGTGCAGCCCCATGCGCAGCAGGGTGCGATGCACTGTGTATTGTGACACATTCCTCCCGTGACCACCATTAAAATTTTCTGTGACTTGTGCCACAGTAGACCTGTCGGTTCCGACCAGATGGGATAGCCTTTGTTGCCCTCGCGCATCGATGAGCCTTGGGCGCCCAACACCCTGTCGCCGGTTTGTGGTTTGTCCCTCCTCGGACAACTGTCGGTTGGTACTCACCACTGCTGACCGGGAGCACCCCACAAGCCTTGCCGTTTCAGAAATGCTCTGACCTAGTCGTCTGGCTGTAACAATTTGGCCCTTGTCAAAGTCAAGTCAAGTCAATTTTATTTGTATAGCACATTTAAAAACAACCCACGTTGACCAAAGTGCTGCACATCTGATTAGGGAAAAAAAAGAAACATACAGTGTCAGTCGCTCAGGTCTTTACTCCTGCCCATTTCTCCTGCATCCAACACATCAAGAACTGACATCAACTTCAAGAACTGACTGTTCACTTGCTGCCTAATATATCCCACCTTGACAGGTGTCATTGTAACAAGATAATCAATGTTATTCACTTCGCCTGTCAGTGGTCATAATGTTTTGGCTGATCGGTGTATAGTGCATCTACAAACTACCTTTCACTCCCTCAGTCTGAGCCAGTGCAGAGACTCTGAAAAGGTTTCCCATCCAGAATCTCAGTGCCAATGTGCATGCACCAAGATCCATCAGACTGTGACGTTCTATAATTCTCTGAAGCTGTATGCCCCTTAACCCTAAAGTCAGAGGTGGGAAGTTTAAAGGAGATGTGCGGGCAAGTTTCTTTTTTCCACACAGAAGGTGGTGGGTAGTTGGAATGTGCTGTCAGGGGGGTTGGTGGAGGCAGATATGATAGTGCCATTGAAGAGGCGTCTAGTTAGGCACACGGATATGGAGGGATACGGATCACGTGCACCTCCTCTCCACCGCATTCTCTCCCTTTAACAAGGTCATTAAAGTCTACCTCTTTGCCCAAATATTTGGCCACGTTCCTTATTGCTCTGCAATCAGTTTGCATCCTGTTGGAACTCAATGAAGTCTTTGAGTACCTTTCCTTATGTTGTAGAGGCGACATCATGAACCTGTGGAAGGTTCGGACTCCTCACCTGCTCCTGGCTCCAATGTGATGAACTGCCATTGACTGTTGACTCCGGTAAACTCCTTTTGGTCATATTTGGCTCGAATCCATTGCTCCTTCAGAACTCTGGAATGGGGAACGAAGAGGTCAGGTTACATTGTGGCAGAGGCCACAGGCAGTTACAACAGGACAGCACAGGAACAGGCCCTTTGGCCCGCAATGTCCATGCCAACATGGCAGACTTTGGAATTTGTCTCCGGAACTGACGCCCTACAATGCTGAACTATATTCGCCACTCTGTATCTTCCTCTTCGTTCTACCTATTATACTTGTGCTTGGCTTGGCTGTATTTATCTTTAGTAATATCTGATCTATTTGCATACAAAACAAAGCTTCTCATTGTACATGGCGCCATGTTATAGGAAACATGTTGTCAAGCTTGAAAGGGTTCAGAAAAGAATTACAAGGATGTTGCCAGGACTAGAGGGTGTGACCTATAGGGAGAGGTTAAATAGGCTGGGTCTCTATTCCATGGAGCGCAGGAGGATAAGGGGAGATCGTATAGAGGTGTACAAAATCATGAGAGGAATAGATCGGGTAGATGCACAGAGTCTTTTACCCAGAGTAGGGGAATCGAGGACCAGAGGACACAGGTTCAAAGTGAGGGGGAAAACATTTAATAGGAATCTGAGTGGTAACTTTTTCACACAAAGGGTGGTGGGTGAATGGAACAAGCTGCCAGAGGAGGTAGTTGAGGCTGGGACTATCCCATCGTTTATGAAACAGTTGGACAGGTACATGGATAGGACAGGTTTGGAGGGTTATGGACCAAGCACAGGCAGGTGGGACTAGTGTAGCTGGGACATGTTGGCCGGTGTGGGCCAAAGGGCATGTTTCTACACTGTATGACTCTACTTCGGTACACATGGCAACAATAAACCTAACCTAATCTAATCTAACACAAGTGAGGGTGGGATTAATTCAACTCTACACTTGGTGATCATGGACACATGCACACCAGAGCCATCTGTGTTGAAAAATTCTGTGACCTAATGGATGATGAACAAGCAACTGAAAGATCAACCCCAGAGTCAGAGTCATACAGCATGGAGACAGGCCCTCAGCCCAACTTGCCCCACCTACATTAGTTCTACCTGCAGAGAATTGCGGATGCAGGCCAGACCATTACATAAACCAACCTCCCTTCCATTGACGCCATCTACACATCACGCTGCTTCGGCAAGCCCAGCAGCATAATCAAGGATGAATCGCACCCTGGCCACTACCATCAGGCAAGAGGTACAGAAGTATGAAAATGCACACCTCCAGATTCAGGGATAGTTTCTTCCCAGCTGTTATCAGGCAACTGAACCATCCTATCAACAACTAGAGAGTGGTCCTGAGCTGCTATCTACCTCATTGGAGACCCTCGGACTATCTTTAATCGTACTTTTACTGGGCTTTACCTTGCACAAAATGATATTCCCTTTATTCTGTACGCTGTGGACGGCTCAATTGTAATCATGCATTGTCTTTCCACTGACTGGTGAGCACGCACCAAAATCTTTTCACGGTACACTTGGCAGTAACCTAAACTAAAACTATCCTATCCACGTACATGTCTAAATGTCTCTTAAACATTATGATAACACCTGCTTCAACTATCTCCTCTGGCAGCTCGTGCCATATACTCATCTCTCTTGTGTAAAAAAGTTACTCCTTAGGCTCCTATTAAATCTTTCACCCCCCCCCCCCCACCTTAAAAGTGATTCCCGCTGCCACAGGTTGTGGGCACCAGGGTAGTTGTTCCTCCTTACCTGCAGTCGGCTGCCCGGGGCTTATAGTAGTATGGAGGGACCCTCGCCTCGTAACACTTCCTCACAGCTTGGTTGCCTTTTTTCTGCATTTCCTGGCCATACAACAACAACAAAAATCAGGGGGGAAAAAGGGTTTTCGTTTTTATCCTGCACTTTAGTACAGGAAATGGCATTCATCATCTCCCTGTGACTGGGCGCTGGGCAGGAAGTACAGGAAATGGCATTCATCATCTCCCTGTGACTGGGCGCTGGACAGGAAGTACAGGAAACAGCACCCATCATCTCCCTGTGACTGGGCGCTGGGAAGGAAGTACAGGAAACGGCACTCATCATCTCCCTGTGACTGGGCGCTGGGCAGGAAGTACAGGAAACGGCACCCATCATCTCCCTGTGACTGGGCGCTGGGCAGGAAGTTAACACATTGCCTCTTTTGTTATTAGGGCTAGGCCATTTAGGACTGAGATGAGGAAAATCTTTTTCACCCAGGGAGTTGTGAATCTGTGGAATTCTCTGCCACGGAAGACAGTGGAGGCCGATTCACTGGATGTTTTCAAGAGAGAGTTGGATATGGCTCTTAGGGCGTGCAGCGTAGGTTCACTAGGTTAATTCCCAGAATGGCGGGACTGTCATACGTTGAAAGACTGGAGCGGCTAGGCTTGTATACACTGGAATTTAGAAGGATGAGAGGGGATCTTATCGAAACATATAAGATTATTAAGGGGTTGGACACGTTAGAGGCAGGAAACATGTTCCCAATGTTGGGGGAGTCCAGAACCAGGGGCCACAGTTTAAGAATAAGGGATAGGCTATTTAGAACGGAGATGAGGAAAAACATTTTCACCCCGAGAGTTGTGAATCTATGGAATTCACTGCCATGGAAGACAGTGGAGGCCAATTCATTGGATGTTTTCAAGAGAGAGTTGGATATAGCTCTTAGGGCTAACGGAATCAAGAAGGGATATGGGGAGAAAGCAGGAACGGGGTACTGATTTTGGATGATCAGCCATGATCATATTGAATGGAGGTGCTGGCTTGAAGGAGCAAATGGCCTCCTCCTACATCTATGTTCTATGTTATAAGTTTATTTCCCTCCATCGGCACCCACAACTTCCCTAAAGGGGCCAGTTCAGTGAAAAGCTTTTGTTGTGTGCTAACCAGTCAGTGGAATGAAAATACATAATTACAATCAAACCATCCACAGTGTACAGATACATGATTAAGTGAATAACGTTTACTGCAAGGTAAAGCCAGCAAAGTCCGATTAAAGATAGCCCAAGGGTCTCCGATGAGGTGGATAGTAGCTCAGGGCTGTTCTCTCATTGTTGGTAGGATAGTCTCTTGCTTGCTGCCTCGGCAAGGTCAGCAGCATAATCAAGGACGAGTGGCACCCCGGTCACTCCCTCTCCTCCCCTCTCCCATCAGGCAAGAGGTACAGAAGTGCGAAAACGCACACCTCCAGATTCAGGGACAGTTTCTTCCCAGCTGTTATAATGGCACCTGAACCATCCTATCACCAACTAGAGACTGGTCCTGAGCTACAATCGACCTCATTGGAGGCCCTTCAATGGTTGGCGTAGACTTGGTGGGCCAAAAGGCCTGTTTCCATTCATTCATTCTTTCATTCTCTCTCTCTCTCCCTCTCTCTTCCCTCCCCACAGCACTGGAGTGCAAGTAGGCCAACTTCAGTCCCATGGGATCGCCTTAAAAACAGAACCATCCTGTTACCTTCACTAATGTATCATCCCAGAAGTCCAGCTGGATGGATTTAACTCTGCTGATTTCAGAGAGGTTCCTGTGGACCCCAGAGCAGTTCAGGCAGATGAATATTCCAAGGGTGTAGGAGGTCCAGTCAGGGTCTGAGGGAGGGGGGGAAATCATATATCAGTTACATTCTACTCAACGGCAGCATGGACAGAGTGCCCAGCAACAAAGAGCTGCATTTGTATCTATATACTAAAACTCTCGTTTGTCTGTTTGTGATCGAGCTTCAGCCAAAACGGTACACGATAGTGTGACAATTTTAGGCCCACCTTACTCGCCATTGTCACTTTAGTGATAATGCAAGTAGTTTTATTGAAATCGGTGTTATATTTTTTAAGTTATTCACATTTTAAAGTTTAAAAGGAGGGGAGGGGAGGGGGAGAAGGGAGAGGGGTTGAGGAGAGAGGGGAGGGGAGGGGGGGAAGACAGACAGGGTGCTGCACTAATGCAGGAGATGTTTGGGCCCAACGGGTCCATTTGGTCTAGTATAAAATAAAAGCAGGAAGAGGCTGGAAATACTCAGCAGGTCAGGCAGCAAAAGTGTGATTGATCGGCAGATGGTTGGACAAAGGCCAGAGATGAAAAGACAAGTAGTGTGAGATGAGTGGAGAAGTGGTGAAAATAGTGAAGCCAGAGGAATGAACGTAGAAGGGAAATGATGTGGGTAGAAGTTGGGGGGGTGATGGGTACGAGTCCGGGTGGGACCCAGAGGAGAGAGGGGGAAATGGGGTGGGGAGATGTTGAATTGAATTGAATAAATGTTATCAGCCAAGTATGTACACATACAAGGAATGTGCCTTGGTGCTTTACTCGCAAGTAACAACACGACCTACAGGAAACAATCAAGAATAAAACATAAAACGTTAAAACATTAAGAATAAAACATTACAGTTTAAACACGTTTGTAGGTTCGTTGCCTGAGATAAGTTAGGGACAGGGCAACTTATCATGGTCAGGACACAAGAGGGGGAAATCAACTAAAGGGAGTCTCCAGCAGTTCATGCAACAACGGCGCTGACCGACCCCCCAGCGGGCGGGCCAGCAGCGGGCCGAGTGGCCTGTCCTTACCTGCTGCCCCACAGTCGGCGCACTGGCTGTTCTCCCCCTCCCTCGACAACTCCAGGAGGATCTTCTTGTTGCTGTCCCAGCCGTTCATGGCGCGACCAGCAGGGGATCGATGTCCGGACACTCACACACACACACACACACACACACACACTCACACACACACACTCACACTCTCTCACTCACTCACTCACTGTCTCACATACACACACACACACACACACACTCTCTCACTCACTGTCTCACACACACTCACACACACACACACACTCTCAAACACACACTCACACACACACACACACTCTCAAACACACACACTCTCACTCACTGTCACACACACTCAAACACACACTCACACACACACTCTCACTCACTGTCACACACTCAAACACACACTCACACACACACTCACTCACTGTCTCACACACACACACACACTCTCTCTCAAATAGACACACACACTCTCTCACTCACTGTCTCACTCACTCACACACACACACTCTCAAACAGACACGCACACACTGAGCAGCAGGGAGTGTCCGCAGTGACCAGTCCAACGCTGTCCGTTTCCCCTGGCCTCTCTGTCTCTCCCGGCGCTGTTCACTGCCCCTGTAACCACTGGCCCGTCTGTCTCTTCCAGCACTATCTATCCACCGCCGTCACGCCGCTGCGCTCTCTGTCCCCTTCAGTTTCTGCCTCTCCCTGTTCCCCAGCTACAACAGACACGCCCCAGTCGCCGCTCAGTTCCCGACAAACGTTTGCAAAAGGATTTCCCCCATTCTCTCCCTCTCAAGGATGAAGAAACCCGACCCGAAACGTCACCTGTCCATGTTCTCCAGAGATGTTGCCTGGCCCGCTGAGTTACTCCAGCACATTGTGTCTTCAAAAAAAAAACATTTCCCTCTGTCTGGCTTTACGTTTCACCCTTCTCCCCCTTATCACTGTGTTCTGCTTGAGATTTTGTTACAATCGTAGTGAGTTATTGGTGAGACCACATCTGGAATACCACACGCACATCTGGAATACCACACGCAGTTCTGGTGCTCTTAACTAAAAAAAGATATAGAGATTTTGGAGGCAGTGAAAAGAAGGTTCACCGGGATAATTTTTGGTATCAGTACACTGTCTTAGAAACGTAGAAAAATAGATGCAGGAGTAGGCCATTCGGCCATTCGAGCCAGCACCACCATTCAATATGATCACGGCTGATCACCCAAAATCAGTACCCCGTTCCGGCTTTCTCCCCATATCCCTTGATTCCCTTAGCCCTCAGAGCTAAATCTAACTCTCTCTTGAAAACGTCCAGTGAATTGGCCTCCCTCCACTGCCTTCAGTGGCAGAGAATTCCACACAGATTCACAACTGTCTGGGTGAACTTTCTTGTTAAGAATGACTAGATAAATTGGGTCTGTATTCCTTGGTGTTTAAAAAAAAGCGCGGTTGACCTTGTTCAAACAAACATAAAAGATCCATTCGATATTTTTAAGGCAGAGATAGATAGATTCTTGAGTAGTACGGGAGTCAGGGGTTATGGGGAGAAAGCAGGAGAATTGGGTTAGGAGTGAGAGATAGATCAGCCATGATTGAATGGGAGTAGACTCGACGGGCTGAATGGGCTAATTCTGCTCCTATCACTTACGAAATCCTTGTAGGGGGCTTGGTAGGGTAGATGTTGAGTTGTTTCCACTGGTAGAGGAGTCGTGAACATTTGGAGTTATTTAAAACGAAGGTGCATAGAATGTCCTCTCAGGCGGTGAATGACTGTAATTCTCGGCCCCGGACGTGGCTGAGGTTGGATCATTAGATATACTTGTTAAATGTTTAACAGGTCGAAGGTTATGAACAAAAGAAGAAATGAGGCCAGAAAAGACCAGGCGTTATCACAATAACTAACTGGTGACGCCAACCCTTGCTTCTCTTTGCGTGCCTACTTGAGAAATATTTCACAACAGTCATCATTTGAAAGCAGAAAAGTAGTCTGGAGGTGGCATCTCCTTCTCAGTGGGTTTTTGATTCAGATACAGTGAAGATTTAGATTCGGTGGAAACAGACCCTTCAGCTCAACTTGCCCAAACCAGCCAACAGGTCCCGCCTACACTATTCCTGCATTTGGCCCATATCCCTCCAAATCTGCCCTATCCATGGACCTGGCTAAATATTTATTAAACGTCATGATCATACCTGCCTCGACTACATAGTCCAACCTTTAGCACTGATGGGGGTTTTCATTATGTAGGAGGGAACTGCAGATGCTGGTTTACACCAAAGATAAACACAAAATGCTGGAGTAACTCAGCGGCTCATGCAGCCTATCTGGAGAGAAGGAATAGGAGACGTTTCGGGTCGAAACTCTTCAGACTGAGAATCAGGGGAAAGGAAAACGAGAGATACAGATGGCGATATGGAGAGATACAGATTTCAAGATCAATTTATTGTCACATGTGCCAATTAAGGGGCAGTGAAATTTGAGTTACCATACAGCCATACTAAGTGAAAGGCACACAGACACACAGCCACATCAAATACAATTTAACATAAACATTCCCCACAGCAGATTCCACATTCCTCACTGTGATGGATATAGAAGAAAGAAATGAAGGATTTGCAAAAAAAGTAATGACGATCAAGGAAACGGTCCATTGTTAGATGTGGGCTAGACAATAGGTGCAGGAGGAGGCCATTTGGCCCTTCGAACCAGCACCACCATTCAATGTGATCATGGCTGATCATTCTCAATCAGTACCCCGTTCCTGCCTTCTCCCCATGCCCCTGACTCCGCTCTATCTAGCTCTCTCTTGAATGCATTCAGAGAATTGGCCTCCACTGCCTTCTGAGGTGATCATTAGATTTTTGCAAGAAAATAACTGCAGATGCTGGTACAAATCGAAGGTATTTATTTCACAAAATTCTGGAGTAACTCAGCAAGGTCAGGCAGCATCTCAGGAGAGAAGGAATGGGTGACGTTTAAGGGTCTCCACCCGAAAAGTCACCCATTCACTCTCTCCAGAGATGCTGCCTGACCTTGCTGAGTTACTCCAGCATCTTGTGTTTGTCTGGGGGGGGGGGGTTTGGTCGCTCGGAACCAATGTTCAGGGTGAATGTTGTCGGCCGGAGGAGGCGACCGGTCGCTCTGGGGGACCGCGTTAGCGGCTGCACGCGGCCTGCAGCGCCGGGATGTGGGCCCGAGGTGAGGGAGCGCCGCACGGAGGGAGGGAGGGAGCGCCGCACGGAGGGAGGGAGGGAGGGAGGGACGAGGCCGCTCGGCCCTTCACGCCGGATCTGGGTCATCGCGGTCACGTGTAGCCGGAACAGAGCGGCCCCGGGCGCCGTCTGTGTGTCAGACTGTGTGACTGTGTGTCAGACTGTGTGTCTGTGTGTCTGTGTGTCAGACTGTGTGACTGTGTGACTGTGTGTCAGACTGTGTGACTGTGTGTCAGACTGTGTGACTGTGTGTCAGACTGTGTGACTGTGTGTCAGACTGTGTGACTGTGTGTCTGTGTGTCAGACTGTGTGTCTGTGTGTCTGTGTGTCAGTGTGTCTGTGTGTCAGACTGTGTGTCAGTGTGTCTGTGTGTCAGACTGTGTGTCTGTGTGTCTGTGTGTCAGTGTGTCTGTGTGTCAGACTGTGTGACTGTGTGTCTGTGTGTCAGTGTGTCTGTGTGTCAGACTGTGTGTCAGACTGTGTGTCTGTGTGTCAGACTGTGTGACTGTGCGTCTGTGTGTCAGACTGTGCGCCTGTGTGTCAGACTGTGTGACTGTGTGTCTATGTGTCAGACTGTGTGACTGTGTGTCTGTGTGTCAGACTGTGTGACTGTGTGTCTGTGTGTCAGACTGTGCGCCTGTGTGTCAGACTGTGTGACTGTGTGTCTGTGTGTCAGACTGTGCGCCTGTGTGTCAGACTGTGCGTCTGTGTGTCAGACTGTGTGCCTGTGTGTCAGACTGTGTGTCTGTGTGTCAGACTGTGTGTCTGTGTGACAGACTGTGTATCTGTAGGAAATAACTGCAGATGCTGGTTTACATCGAAGGTAGACACAAAATGCTGGAGTAACTCAAGGGGACAGGCAGCATCTGAAGAAGGGTCTCGACCCGAACCGTCACCCATTCCTTCTCTCCAGAGATGCTGCCTGCCCCGCTGAGTTACTCCACATTTTGTGTGTCAGACTGTGT
Organism: Rhinoraja longicauda; assembly: GCF_053455715.1. Lineage (NCBI taxonomy): Eukaryota > Metazoa > Chordata > Chondrichthyes > Rajiformes > Arhynchobatidae > Rhinoraja > Rhinoraja longicauda. The sequence continues at coordinate 80,416,411 of NC_135958.1, forward strand.
GTGTCTGTCACGTTGAACCTGTGCACAACCTGGGCTGAAGGTCATCAGTATCTGGGCAGGTGCTGGACCAAGACACAGGGCTCACACAGACAGGTCATTGCTGCACAGGTAGCCAGTCAGTATCAACATTCACCACATTCAGGTACAGTGACACCGAGGGCAGAGACCCAGCTGCTGTCTGTGTGGAGTTTGCACGTTCTCCAAATGTAGTTCTCAGCATTGTAGCATACTAGTCTGTACTTTCCCCTTCGCTCCATTGCTGATCAGGCTCATGGTAAGCTAGGCTACTGTCCAATTCACTTCTACCCCATACATAGACATAGAATGCTGGAGTAACTCAGTGGGACAGCCAGTATCTCTGGAGAGAAGGAATGGGTGACGTTTCGTGTGGAGACTCAACAGGCCTTCATGGTCAGGTCAAGATCCCTGCACTTACAACAACTGGGACCTGAAAATGGCGCCAATCTGGCGACTCTGTATACTGTCTCAGTTACTACTGCTACACATTTGTACTGTATCTGAGATGTTTATCTAATATGTATCTAAGTGCTTTTTGTATAGGAAAACCCCCCCCCAAAACTGCAGATGCTGGTTTAAATCGAAGGTAGACACACAGTGCTGGAGTAACTCAGCGGGTCAGGCAGCATCTGTGGAGAGAAGGAATGGGTGACGTTTCGAGTCGAGACCCTTCTTCAGACTGAGACCCTTGTTCAGACCAGTCTGAAGAAGGGTCTCGACCTGAAACGTCACCCATTCCTTCTCTCCAGAGATGCTGCCTAGAAACATAGAAAATAGGTGCAGGAGGAGGCCATTCGGCCCTTTGAGCCATCACCGCCATTCATTGTGATCATGGCTGATCGTCCACAATCAATAACCCGTGCCTGCCTTCTCCCCATATCCCTTGATTCCACTAGCCCCTAGAGCTCTATCTAACTCTCTCTTAAATCCATCCAGTGATTTGGCCTCCACTGCCCTCTGTGGCAGAGAATTCCACAAATTCACAACTCTCTGGGTGAAAAAGTTCCTTCTCACCTCAGTTTTAAATGGCCTCCCCTTTATTCTAAGATTGTGGCCCCTGGTTCTGGACTCGCCCAACATTGGGAACATTTTTCCTGCATCTAGCTTGTCCAGTCCTTTTATGATTTTATGTTTCTATAAGATCCCCTCTAATCCTTCTAAACTCCAGTGAATACAAGCCTAATCTTTTCAATCTTTCCTCGTATGACAGTCCCGCCATCCCAGGGATTAATCTCGTGAACCCATTCCCTCTCTCCCAGATGCTGCCTGACCTGCTGAGTTACTCCAGCATTTTGTGATACCCTCGTGCTGCACTGCACTGCCTCAATTACAAGGATGTCATTCCTCAAATTAGGAGACCAAAACTGTACACAATACTCTAGGCACTCCAATGCCTGACCCGCTGAGTTACTCCAGCATTTTGTGGCTAAGTGTTTTTGTATAGTGATACTTGTACTGAACTGTACACAAAAATGAATTTCACTGTACCTCGGTATACATGACAAATAAACTACATACATACATTAACCAGTATGTGCAGCTCCTTTCTACTCCTACTCCATTAAGGACATTGAACTCTGTCTTTCCTCCCATATCCCAAAGATCTGTGGGTTTGTTGGTTTATTACCCTCTCTCCCCGCCCCTCAATGTGCAGGCAGCATCTTAGAAGGATCCCGACCCAAAAGGTTACCTGTCCATGTCCTGCAGACATGCTGGTTTGCTCTAACCCGAACCCGCTGAGTTACTTTTAGTAAATTAGCATCTGCAGTTCCTAGTCTCCACGTTTTACATGCTCCGTACAATTACAGTAGGTAGAGCAAAAGGGGAAGATACAGAGTGCAGAATATAGTTCTCTGCAATGCAGAGCACCAGTTCTCAGAGACTGTCCAATGTCTGCCATGGGGCTGAGGTGAATTGGACAGTAGCCAGCTTGTGGAAAGATGTTCAGAAGCCTGTTGAGCAGTAGAGCAATGGAGAAGGTAGAGTGAATTGGATATTGCTGATGGAACTCTTGTGCTACAATGCTGAGAACTATATTCTGCACTCTGTATCTTCCTATTTACCCTATATAGTTTAGTTTGGAGATACAGCATGAAAACAGCCCACCGGTTCCACGCCATTCATGTTATTCTCATCTTTGCATCCACTCCCTACACACTAGGAGCAATTTAGAAGCCTGTTAATCTACAAACCTGCACGTCTTTGGGATGTGGGAGGAAACTGGAGCACCCGGAGGAAACCCACGCGGGCACTGGGAGAACATGCAAACTCCACACAGGCAGCTCCCAAGGCTGGGATCGAACCCAGGTCTCTGGCGTTGTGAGGCAGGAGCTCTACCAGTTGTGCCACTGTGCAGTCCTGTTGTAATTGTGTTTGACTTGATTGTCTTTATGTATAGTATTATCTGATCTTATTGGATAGCATGCAAAGCGAAGGTTTTCACTGTACTTTGGTACCTGTGACATTGATGAGCCTAAAGCTGATTCTCATGGCCTGTGTCTAGCTTGTGTATCTGCAGCTCAGCGGTGTGCACTGTGGCGACCTGTCCTCCCAGGTGCAGCTTGGCACCAGCGCTTCCTGCGCTGCACGCACTGCAATGAGGGCCGCCTCTCGCTGTCAGAGCTGTGGCACCTCGACTGCACATCCCCCGAGCTGAGCAGCACCGACCTGGACCGGCTCTTCACCCCCGGGGAACGGGACGCCATCCTGCAGGTGCTGAACACCGCGTCCCGCGAGGAGCTGTCCGGCATCAAGCTGCTGCGAGGCAGGAAGTCAGCCAACATCGTGCAGCACCGCCTCGAGAGCGGACCCTTCACCCACCTGCAGAGCCTGCTGCAAGTGCCGCTGTTCAAGCACAAGACCATCTTAAAAGTCTGCCAGTCCATCCTCAGCCCGCTGCAGGAGCCGGCAAAACGGGAGAAGAAACTGCACGGGCTCAAGTTCATCAAACCCGACGTGGAGAGGAAGCGGCTTTTGGTAAGTTTCAGGAGAACCTTCTGTTCATGTGGCATATCCAGCAAACACTCAGTCTTCTGTTACCCACGCCTGCTGTCCTGGGCACGGTTTAGTTTAGTTTAGAGATACCGCACGGAAACAGGCCCTTCGGCCCACCGGGTCCGCGCCGACCAGCGATCCCCGCACACTAACACTATCCTACAATCACCAGGAACAATTTTTACATTTACCAAGCCAATTAACCCTACAAACCTGCACGTCTTTGGAGTGTGGGAGGAAACCGGAGCTCCCGGAGAAAACCCACGCAGGTCATGAGGAGAACGTACAAACTCCGTACAGACAGCGCCCGTAGTTGGGATTGAACTCGGGTCTCCGGCGCAGCATTCGCTGTATGGCAGCAACTCTACCGCTGTGCCACCGTGCCACAGTGTACAGTTTGTTTACTCAAGCACAATGTTATGGATGACTTGATATAGTGCAAGATATTGAAAGCTTGAATACAAAGATACAGCATGGGAACAGGCCCTTGGTCCCACTTTACTTTAGAGATACAGTGTGGAAACAGGCCCTTCAGCCCACAGAATCCACGCTGACCAGCGATCACACCGTACACTAGCACCAGCCTACACACACACTAGGGACAATTTACAATTTTACCAAAGGCAATTACCCTACAAACCGTCTTTGGAGTGTAGGTGGAACCCGGAGCAAACTCACGCGGTCACAGGGAGAACGTACAAACTCCGTACAGACAGCACCCGTAGTCAGTATTGAACCCTGGTCTCTGGTGCTGTCAGGCCTCAACTCTACTGCTGCGCCACTGTGCTGCCCTTGATCACCGTGCACTAGTTCGATGTCATCCCACTTTTTTATCCCCGTGACCTCGTGGGTTTCTTCCGGGTGCTCTGGTTTCCTCCCCATTCTAAAGACGTGCAGTTTTGTAGGTTAATTGGCCTCTGTAAATTGTCCCCAGTGTGTAGGAAGTGGATGAGAAATTGGGATAAGATGGAACTAGTTGGACTGGGTGATCGCTGGGTGCCAGACACGGACTCGGTGGGCCGAAGGGCTTGTTTTCATGCTGGATCTAAACTAACCTGGGGAGGACCTGTACTGGGGTTGGTGTATCATTATTATACTTGACCTTCTGGCTGCAGCTGAGCGTGTTAGCGGCAATGAAAGCTCTACTGTGCATGCTGACCGTCAGTGGAGAATGATCCTGTTCAGCCTTGCTGTGGGGAATCAAAACCTAAACAAACCTCTCTGCTTCTGACAAGGCTGCAAAGACCATCGTGTCGATCGTGATTGGGATCCGTAGGATCGCGTGGGCTCACGTGGATAACAATCTCACCGTCCTGGACTGGGATCAGGAGGAGAGCCACCGCTACATGAAGGGACCCTATCAGCCTTCCCTGTACCTGGAGGAGGCAAGTCCAACACGATTCCTTCCCTTCCCTCCCCTCTCCCCATCTCTCTCCCGTCCCATCCTCTCCCTTGCAGGAAGGTAGTATATAAAATTATGCGAGGCCTGGATAGGGTTGATGGACAAAATCCTCTTCCCAAGGCGGTCATGTCAAAGACGAGAGCTTTAAGGTGAGAGCGGAAAGGTTTAAGGAGAGGTGCAGGGCAAAGAGTTTCTTTTAAAGAGAGTATTGGGTGCCTGGAATTTGCCACATTAGTGAAGGCAGATACGATCGTGGCGTTTATGAGGCTTTTAGACACACATGGATTGTGCAGGGAATGAAGGGATTATGGATCACTTGCAGGCCATAAGGTCATAGGTAATAGCAGCAGAATTAGGCCATTCGGCCCATCAAGTGTAAGTCATTCAATCAAGACTGATCGGTCTCTCCCATTCTCCTGCCTTCTATTCATAACCCCTGACACCCGTACTTAGTCAAGAATCTATCAATCTCTGCTTTAAAAATATCCATTGACTTGGCTTCCACAGCCTTCTGTGGCAAAGAATTCCACAGATTCACCACCCTCTGACTAAAGAAATTCCTTCTCATCTCCTTCCTAAAGGAACGTCCTTTAATTCTGAGGCTATAGTCCTAGACTCTCCCACTAGTGGAAACATCCTCTCCACATCCACTCTATCCAAGCCTTTCATTATTCTGTACATTTCAATGAGATTTTTCCCCTCATTCTTCTAAACTCCAGCGAATATAGGCCCAGTGCTGTCAAACGCTCATCATGTTAAACCACTCATTCCTGGGATCATTCTTGTAAAGCTCCTCTGGGCCCTCTCCAGAGCCAGCACATCCTCAGATACAGTGCCCAAAATTGCTTACGATACTCCAAATGCGGCCAGTCCAGCGCCTTATAGAGCCTCTGCATTACATCCCTGTTTTTGTATTCTAGCCCTCTTGAAATAAATGCCAACATTGCGTTTGCCATCCTTACTACCGGCAGGCAGAAGTCAGTTTACTCCAGCTGCATAATTTGCATCTCTTCCATCCTTTTGTCTCCCACCTTCTGTCTTTTCATCTCTGGCCTTTATCCAACAATGTGTCTATCATTCCCACCCTGAACCGTAACGACCTATTACCTGCCAGGCTTTGTCCTGTCCCTCTCTTCCAGCTTCCCTTTTCACCTCCACTACAATCAATCAGAAGTTGGGTCCCAGCCAGAGACATCACCCATCCGTGCACTCCAGGAATGCGGCTAGACCTGCCCAATTATTCCAGCACAACATTTGTGCCTATGCTTGAAAATAGTTCCTTATTGTGCTAGTGCTTTATTGAAAACCAGCATTTAGCTCCTTGTATCCAGAGATTACTTTATGTTTACAACAGACATTGTGGGCCGAAGGGCCTGTCCCTGTGCTGTCTGATCGATGTCCTAATCTTGTCCAGATTTCCTCAGCCGTGTCGAAGATCCCCGCTGCCGAGTTCTATGTCCTGGAGAAGCCCGGTATCTCGACGCAGAACACCAACCTGTTCCCAGTAACTCTGCACCTGCGCACGGTGGAAGCTATGCTGCACGGCTTGTTGTGCCCGCACTACCCACAGGACGGGCAGCACCGGGTGCTGAGTGTGGTCCGCACCGCCGTGGGCAAACACTTCCAGCTGATGGTAGGAGAGGCCCGCACCAGCGGCCGGGAGCTGATCCAGCAGCTGATGGTGGACTCGGTCACCCAGGAGAACCCACGGGTTGTCTTTCCCCAGGACGCACTTGCCCGCTACAGGAGGCTGTTTCAGAGAGCAGGGCCAGACCGCGGGGAGGAGATGTGCGATGCTTTGCTGCAGGCCATCGCTTTCTATGAATTTCTCTTTAACGATTCTTAAACATCACTACAGTTGGAGCAGACCCTTCTTGTCACCACTGGCGCAGAGGGGAGAATCAGACAGAACTTCGCAGATTTGATTTTTGTCCCTGCTCACAGACTTGTTAAGATTCTTGTGCTGCTGCCCTGGTGAATATCTGACTACAAATGTAACATTATGCAGAGGTGCACAAATCATACAGCTGCAGCTTTGGCCTGTATCTTGTTCAACCCAGTTTAACAATGAAACCTGTGGCATTTCCACTATTTCTGTTTTATATTTCACTCAAAAGCTTGGTGGCGCAGCGGTAGAGTTGCTGCCTTAGTGTCAGAGACCTGGGTTCGACCCTGACTACGGGGACTGTGTGTAGAGTTTGTAGATTAATTGGCTTGGTATAATTGTCCCTAGTATATAGGATCGTACTAGTGCAGTGGAGAGGGAACCTCTTTGTAGGTGGCTTGAAGCTAAAAAGTTGCTACAGAAATGCAAATCTGTAAAATTCTGTTAAGATTATTAGTCTCAGGTGATTGTATATTTCCCCTAGTATTACTTTGGTTGTGTATTTATCATTAAAGGACTTCACTGGAGTTACCGATAGAGTTAATGCGAGTTTGATGCCATCTGTGACGAGTTTGTACATTCTCCCTGTAATGGCATGGGTTTTCTCCGGGTGCTCCAATTTCCGCCCACATCCTAAAGACGTGCAGGTCTGTAGGTTAATTATCCTCTGTAAATTGCCTCAAGTGTGCATAAGAGCCTGTTTCTGTGCTGTATCTCCGTCTTATCTGTTAAGACGGCCAAAATAAACATCAAGAGATGCAGCATCAACATTTAAGGATGTCACAACTCGTGGAGTTGCTGCCTCACAGCACCATAGACTCGGATGAAGGGATTAAAAGTACCATTAGCAAATTTGCAGATGATACAAAGCTGGGTGGTAGTTTGAACTGTGAGGAAGATGCTATGAGGTTGCAGGGTGACTTGGACATGTTGTGTGAGTGGGCAGATGCAGTTTAATGTGGATAAGTGTCAGGTTATCCACTTTGGTGGTAAGAATAGGAAGGCAGAGTATTATCTGAATGGTGTCAAGTTAGGAACAGGGGACGTACAACGAGATCTGGGTGTCCTAGTGCATCAGTCACTGAAAGGAAGCATGCAGGTACAGCAGGCAGTGAAGAAAGCCAATGGAATGTTGGCCTTCATAACAAGAGGAGTTGAGTATAGGAGCAAAGAGGTCCTTCTGCAGTTGTACAGGGCCCTAGTGAGACCGCACCTGGAGTACTGTGTGCAGTTTTGGTCTCCAAATTTGAGGAAGGATATTCTTGCTATTGAGGGCGTGCAGCGTAGGTTTACTAGGTTAATTCCCAGAATGGCGGGACTATCATATGTTGGAAGACTGGAGCGACTAGGCTTGTATACACTGGAATTTTGAAGGATGAGAGGAGATCTTATCGAAACATATGATTATTAAGGGGTTGTACACGTTAGAGGCAGAAAACATGTTCCCAATGTTGGGGGAGTCCAGAACAAGGGGCCACAGTTTAAGAATAAGGGGTAGGCCATTTAGAACTGAGATGAGGAAAAACTTTTTCAGTCAGAGTTGTGAATCTGTGGAATTCTCTGCCTCAGAAGGCAGTGGAGGCCAATTCTCTGAATGCATTCAAGAGAGAGCTGGATAGAGCTCTAAAGGATAGCAGAGTCGGGGGGTATGGGGAGAAGGCAGGAACGGGGTACTGATTGAGAATGATCAGCCATGAGGGCCAAATGGCCTCCTCCTGCACCTATTGCCTATTGTCTCGGGTATAATCTGGATCTCTGGTGCTGTGTGTGGAGTTTGCAAGCTTTCCCTGTCTGCAGGGGTTTTCCTCCCACATTCCAAGAGAGCTGCAGCAATATTTGGAAACACATCTTTAAACATGTAGAGAAACGTGTGCCAAAGACAATACTAGTATGATGAAGGGCCCCAACCCAAAACAGTGCCTTAACCCCCCCATATTCTTGGGAGTAACTCCAGCAGTCTGAAGAAGGGACACCACCTGAAACGTCACCCACTTCTAACCAGAGATGCCGCCTGTCCCGCTGAGTTACTCCAGCATTTTGTGTTGATCTTTGGTGTAGACCAGCATCTGCAGTTCCTTCCTACACAATTAGGTTTTTTTGCTCAAGGTTGCACCATCTGCAGTTCCTTGCATCTTCAAGACTCTGAGTGTTCCCCAACACATCAAACAATTGAGCAGTACAAGAAATATATTTACAGCTTTTGTAAAGCCATGAAGAACATTAACAGGGAAGTCTGGACCAAGGTAAAATCCTGGGAAGACACAAAAAGCTGGAGTAACTCAGCGGGTCAGGCAGCATCTCTGGAGAGAAGGAATGGGTGAGGTTTCGGGTCGAGACCCTTCTTCAGACTGATGTCAGGGAAGGGGGCAGAACAAAGATTGAATGTAGTCAGAAACAGAAAGACTGGTGGGAGAACTGGGAAGGGGGAGAGGAAAGAGAGGGAAAGCAGGAACTATCTGAAGTTAGAGAAGTCAATGTTCATACAGCTGGGGTGTAAACTACCCAAGCAAAATATGAGGTGCTGTTCCTCCAATTTGCACTGGGTCTCACTCTGACCATGGTGAAGGCCCAGGACAGAAAGGTCAGATTGGCAATGGGAGGGGGGAATTGAAGTGCTGAGCCACTGGGAATCAAGTAGGTTTAGACAGACTGAGTGGAGGTGTTCAGCAAAACGATCGCCGAGCCTGCACTTGGTCTCGCCGAGTTAGAGAAGTTGACACCTGGAACAGCGGATACAGTAGATGAGGTAGGAGGAGGTGCAGGTGAACCTGAATCCTGGGATATGATGCGGACACTCATCAACTGTGGCAAGACTTGCATGCGACAACAGGCTACCAAGTGAACTTTGCAGTTTATAGGCATGACTTGGATTTATTTAATTTGATATCTTACATCAGAATGGGCAGTACAATGGCCCCATACAATGCTGGGGCACTTCATTCTATGTAATACTCCTGACATTAAAAAATGGGGAAATTAAAATATTTTAGTGGAAAACATGATGAATCTCGGTCATTCACAATTTCAGGTAATATTTTATCCTCCATTTGATGGTCATTCCCAAGAGTAACTTAGTTTCAGGCTGCTTAGGGTCAGCCTTGCATGAGTAATGCACTGTAAATGCAACCTGCTTTGTTTCCGGTCCTGTCCATAACACTTATAATTAATATGTAACCAGCAGTTGTGCTGGTTGAGAGGGGAAGAGAATAATAAATCAAAGTGGAGGGGATTTTATTTAGTTAATTAAAGACAAAAAATACTTTAGTTTAGTTTAGGGATACAGCCTGAACACAGAGCCTTCGGCCCATCAAGTCCATGCTGACCAACAACCACTCGTTCACACTAGGGCCACTTTAGAGGGCCAATTAACCTACAAGCCCGCACGTCTTTGGGATGTGGGAGGAAACCCACGCAGTCACAGGGAGAACGCACAAACTATGTACATCACCTGTAGCTAGGATAAAACCTGGGTCTCTGGCGCTGTGAGGCAGCAGCTCTACTGTTGTGCCAGAGTGTTGTCCTATTTTATTCCCCAAAATGGTGAGGAAAGTTGTGTTAATAAAAAATATATTATTTTGGGTTCCTGTTCCCATCGAGTGATCACATCACAAAGGAAAGGGCGGCCTGGTGGCACAGCGGTAGATTTGCTGCCTTACAGCACCGGAGACTACGGGTACTGTGTACGGAGTTTGTACGTTCCCCCCCTTGACCACGTGGGTTTTCCTCGAGATCTTGTTTCCTCCCACACTTCAAAGACTTACAGGTATGTAGGCTTGGTAAATGTAAAAATTGTCCCTAGTGTGTGTAGGAGAGCATTAATATGCGGGGATCGATGGTCAGCTCAGACCCGGTGGGCCAAAGGGCCTGTTTCCATGCTGTATCTCTAAATTAATCTAATGTTTGTTGAAATTGTTTGTCTCAGTTACCCAGCAAAATCAAACCCCCTACACCTCCAGAAGTCAGAAAGATTATTGGGTGAAGTTGTCGCGGGTGTTTGTAAAACCGGGATTGAAGGGCAAAGATTTAATTAACTCTCCACAAGTGTTATGAACAGACTGCACCAACAAAGGAGAATCATCATGCACTTGGTTTTTACAATCTTAGACAGAAGGTAGGCGGTTGTCCACTGCAATTAAATTAAGATTATCCAATATTCTGTTACAAAGATTCACATCATTTTACTGTACAAAAATATTCATACACGCACACACACTTGCACACAGACAAACACACACACGAGAACAGGAATCAGAAAGGAGCAGAGGCAAACAATCCCCAAAGATAGTCTTGTCTTCCAGGTGTAGTAATTTACTGTACAAATAATAGTGCCATCAGCTCAGGGGAAATCCGCTGCCAGGGATTCCAGTGTGATTTTAGGCAGTTCCAGGTGCACGCCATCCAAATAGTGCAGAAACCTGGAAAACAGAAACATCACCAGGTTTTCACTTTTTAAAGGGCACAAAATAAATGCAACTAGAACACGTTAACATTTGAAAGAGACAGTGGATGCCGTGGATATGAATTTCTGCACAGCACAAGTTCCAAACTAAGGCTGATACAAAGGTCCTTTATCAGCCTTCCCTGTTCCTGGAAGAGACAGGTCCAACTAGATTTCTTCCCCCTCCCTCCCTGACCAACCTTCTCCCTGTCATTCTCTCCATATCAGCGATCCCTGTACCTGGAAGAGGTAGACCCAACAAGATTCCCTCCCTTTCGTGGAGGGTGGGGGGGATAGAAGTATGTATAAAATTATCCAAGGCATGGATAGGGTCAATAGTCAAAATCATTTCCCCTCGCCCAAGGTGGAAATGTCATAGAGCTTTAAGGTGAGAGGAGCAAAGAATAAAGCAGATATGGAGGGCATGTTTTTAAAAATAAATCAAGTGGTGGGTCCCTGGAACTTGCTGTCAGGGGTGGTGGTGCAGATACGACACTGATGCTGTAATCTTCAGCAAAACACAGTGCTGGAATAATGCAACGGGTCAGGCAGCATCTCTAGAGAACGTGGACAGACGATGTTTCAGGTCAGTACCCTTCTTCAAACTGATTGTAGTGGGGGTGGGGGGAGGGGAGGAAACAAACTCTGGCAAGTCAGACAAGGCGAAATTTAACCTTAAGATAGGATGAATCTCTTGCCACCAGAGGTGCACTGGTGGATTTAACATGGTCCTGGTAGTGCACGCTTATTTCAGGCAAAGAATCACTACACAATGGGGCGGCTCGGTGCCACAGCGTCAGAGGCCCTGGTTCAATCCTGACTACAGATGCTGTCTGTACGGAGTTTGTACGTTCTCCCATCGACCTGGGTAGGCTTTCTCTTGGAAGGTTTCCTTGCACACTCCAAAGATGTACAGGTTTGTAGTTTAATTGGCTTGGTAAATTGTCCCAAGTGTGTGCAGGATAGTGTAAATGTGCAGGGATCGCCAGTCAGTAAGGATTCGGTGGGCCGAAGGGCCTGATTCAGTACTGTATCTGTATCTCTAAACTAAAAGAATGCTGCAAGGATCTGTACCTGCGCTTTGCTTTGCCCCGCTCCTTCAGTTTCTCTGCCCTGCAGATCGTACGGAGAGCTGGCAGATACTCTGTGGCACTTGCTCGCCTGTGACCCAGACCCACATATGCCTTGTTGTTGGAGAATACCGTTTGGAGAACATCAATCCTTTTAGATGCCCTGCTGAAAGACAGAAATAAATGTCAGCGTTTTATTTAAACTTCTCTTAGCTGAGGTGGTGGGGGAGATAGTGAAAAAGTTGTGTGTGCTATCCAGCCAGGTGATACTCTATACAATACTGCATACATACTATACATCAAGATAAAATGTTGACTCATGCACTTTTCATTCAGGCAGGTCATACTGCGTACAAGTACATCAAGGTTGCGCAAGAGAGAAAATTAATGATCGTAATAGATGCAAGGAGGGGATCTGTGGGGAAGACTGACAAAGAGTTGCCACATTCCAGTGCCATTTTATCAATCGGATAAACCAATAATTAATCTGCCATTGGTGCTGCAGGCGAAGGGGAAATAAGGAGCGCGTGTAAATCATGAACGCAGTAGAATTTTCCATAAGGAGGTTGTAGGTTGAAAAATCTTAGGAGTGTCAGCATTTCAAAGTAATGAAGTAAAGTCATAATTAATGAGAAAATAGACACAAAATTCTGGAGTAACTCAGCTGGACAGGCAGCATCTCTGGAGAGGTGGAATGGGTGACGTTTCAGGTTGAGATAGTCTGAAGAAGGGTCTCGACAGGAAACACCACCCATTCCTTCTCTCCAGAGATGCTGTCTGTCCTGCTGAGTTATTCCAGCATTTTGTTTCTACCTTTAGATGGAAACACACACCCCAACCCCACATAGTGGATGCTGAGACTTTGCATTGCAAATCAGGCGATGTCTGGAAGGAATGATGACCATGGAGGTGGGACTGTCCAGAGTTAATAGATTGGATTTTTGGAATATGGGCCACATAGTGGCACAGCAGAAGAGTTGCTGCCTTACAGCAAGCCAGGAGTGCCAAGACCCGGACAGTGAAGTCCACAGGTCGCGCTCATTCCACGCAACGCTCAAACTCTTCAGCTTGTTACCAACTAGCATCGATACCAGCATTCTGGCCCAGCTACTGCCTTTCATAGAAGCAGTGCCAGATTGTAGAAGAGGAATTTTAAAACAAAATGTCAGTGGTGTGAACTCTGTACACTCAGCTCACACGAGAAGGTTCCTGGATTTACAGGAACATCATCCTACAGAGAACAAACGTTAACTGCTAAATCCAGTCAGTGATTTAAACAGATTCTATTTGTGGCATCACGGTTGACTGAACTCCACATCCGACTTCCACTTTTTTGTACAAAGAGAAGAACTTGCGTACATATTATTCTCTCACAACCACAGAATATCACAAGGTCAACAAAAATCATTTTCAAGTGAGGGATGTTGAAACCAGGAGACAAGGATAGGGTTTAGCTAGGATTAAACCCAACCCCTAATGCATTAATTCCTTTCATTATGACCAAACAGAAGCATAAAAGTGGAGAACACAAAGTATTGGAGTGTCTCAGCAGTTCAGGCAGCATCTCTAGAGTACAGGGATAGGCAATGTTTCAGCTTGGGACCCTTCGGTCTGAAGAAGGTCCCGACCCGAAACGTCACCTTATCCATGTTCTCCAGAGATGCTGCCTGAACTGCTGAGTTACTCCAGCACTCTGTGAAACGTCACCTATCCATGTTCTCCAGAGATGCTGCCTGACCCGCTGAGTTACTCCGGCACTCTGTGAAACGTCACCTATCCATGTTCTCCAGAGATGCTGCCTGAACTGCTGAGACACTCCAATACTTTGTGTTCTCCACTTTTATGCTTCTGTTTGGTCATAATGAAAGGAATTAATGCATTAGGGGTTGGGTTTAATTCTAGTCCCAGGTCCTGACCTGAAACGTCACCTATCCATGCTCTCCACAGATGCTGCCTGACCCACTGAGTTACTCCAGCACTCTGTGAAACGTCACCTATCCATGTTCTCCACAGATGCTGGCTGCCTCGCTGAGTCACTCCAGTACTTTGTCTTGCACGCAAGATTTCATCATCTGCAATTCCTCATGTCAGCGTCATGTGGAAATATTCTGTAAGTTAGATACTTCCTCAGGACCGAGAGACATCAGATCAACAGAATTTAGAAGGAATCAGAATAAGGAAAAGCAGGAGATGAAGCATGAACTTAGAAAAGGTAACCGAATATATGGCAAATACTGGGAGATCACGTTATTAAAAATGGCAAGAGTGAGAATAATAAACCTAAATATCACAATTAAATATGGAGAAGGGGAAGTAGGCACACACAGTAATTACAAAAGACACAATGTAGAAACAAAGAACTTCAGTTATACCAAAGATAGACACACAGTGCTGGAGTAACAGGAAGTCAGGCAGCATCTCTGGAGAAAAAGGATAGGTGACGTTTTGGGTAGGGTCCCTTCTTCAGACCTGTCTGAAGTCTGACCCGAAATGTCACCCATCCATGAGTAACTCCAGCACTTTGTGTCTACCCATTATAACAGATATGGAGCAGCATGGTGGTGCAGCAGTAGAGTTGCTGCCTCAGAGCCAGAGACCCGGGTTCAATCCCGTCTATGGGTGCTGTCTGTGTGGAGTTTGAGTGTGTAGGATTGTGCTGATGTGTGGGGTGGATACACTGGTCGGCGTGGACTTGGTGGGCCGAGGGGCCTATTTCTGCACTGTATCTCTAAACTAAACAGAGCACAGAGTCTCTCCCATCGGGCAAATGGCACGGATGTGTGAAAACATACACCTCCTTCAAGGACAGTTTCTTCCCAGCTGTTATCAGGCAACTGAACCATCCTACCACAACTAGAGGGCAGTCCTGAACTACTATCTACATTACTGGTAACCCTTGGACCATCTTTGGTCAGACTTTACTGGCTTTATCTTGCACTAAACTTTATTCCTTTATCAATACATGATTATAATCAGTGTACAGTTACATATCTGTACACAGTGAATGGATCGATTGTGATCTCTAATGTCTTTCTGCTCTTTAGGAAGGAACTGCAGGGGCCGGTTTACACTGAAGATAGACACAAAATGCTGGAGTAACTCTGCGGGACAGGCAGCATCTCTGGATAGATGGAACGGGCGACGTTTCGGATAGAGACCTTTCTTCAGACTGTCAGGGGAGAGAGAGACACACAGAGATATGGAAGGTAGACACAAAATGCTGGAGTAACTCAGCGGGTCAGGCAGTATCTCTGGAGAGAAGGAATGGGTGACGTTTCAGGTCGAGACCCTTCTGAAGAACGGTCTCGACCCGAAACGTTACCCATTCCTTCTCTCTAGAGATGTTGCCTGACCCGCTGAGTTACTCCAGCATTTTGTGTCTACCTTCGATTTAAACCAGCACCTGCAGTTTTCTCCCTGCAGATACGGGACTGCGGACTGGTTAGCACGCAACAAAAGCTTTTCATTGTACCCTCAATACACGTGACAATAAACTGAACACAACACACCTGGTGTGGTAGTGCAGATGATCTGTGAAGGCTGGGGTGCAGTGTGGGTGATTTGGAACGTGCAGCGTGAGCTCCTCCATCACCCCCACGCCAGACTCTGTGCACTTGGTGCCGGACGAGTCCAGGGTTCTGGTTATCTGCGAGCGGCATTTGCTCCAGCTCAAGGCCTCCGCGGCAGCTCTCACCTCCGCGAGGCAGCGGAAGCTCCACCACTCTCCCGGGTCCAGCCTCCGCTCGTCCAGTATGCCCGTTTTAATCTCCGCAGCTGCCCAGTGGTAACTGCACAAACCCTCGCTCTCCTCTGCCCCGCCGCTCAGATACGAGTCCAGGAACGAGACCGTGTCGGCAAACTCGGCCAGCGACCCCAGGCACGACGACACCAACTCGCTGCACCTCTTTTGTGCCGATGTCCTGTGCTTCTTCACAGTGCCGATTGAGGAACCAAACCTGCTCTCGGAGGGATCGCCCTCATTCACTGCACTGGCCCGGCCTCCTGACGGCACCTTGTCAACAACATCAGACGATGAGGTAGAAGTTTCATTTAGTAACGTAACAAATACACTGCTGATGTTCAGCTCCTGGTCAAACAGGTCACTGTCGTCGAACAGGGAAGGTTTTCTGCGGTGCTTCGTCCGGCCCGAGATTGTCACGGGGCTGGAGTTGGCCGGGGAATCAGTGGCTTTCTCATTCTCCGGCTTCTTTGGATGGGGAACGGCGCGCCGTGGAAGGGGCAGAAGGAACTCTAAGCTGCTGAATATGAAGTCCAGTCGCCGCCGCTGGAACTCCAGCAGGACCTGCACTTGGCTTCGCCACTGCTCCAGGGTGAGGGAGTCGCGCTGGAACACAGATGACAAATGGCAGGGCCACGGATCAGCAACAGCAGAACAATGGCTGTGTCGTCCCCCCGACCCACCCACCCAGTATAACGCAGCCTCAGACATCACCCACACACTCTTGCAAAAGCACATCCCAAGAAGGGACTCAACCCGAAACGTCGCCTGCCCATTCCTTCCACAGATGCTGCCTGACCTGCGGAGTTACTCCAGCACTTTGTGCTTTGCTCACGATTCGAGCCTCTGCAGTTCCTTGTGCCTCTTATTAGAAACATAAATAGGTGCAGGAGGAGGCCATTTGGCCCCTCGAGCCTGTACGCACCACCATTCATTGTGATCATGGCTGATCATCCACAATCAGTAACCCGTGCCTGCCTTCTCCCCATATCTCTTGATTCCACTACTCCATCTAACTCTCTCTTAAATCCATCCAGTGATTTGGCCTTCACTGCCCTCTGTGGCAGAGAATTCCACAAATTCACATCTCCCTGGGTGAAAAAGTTCATTCTCACCTCAGTTTTAAATGGCCTCCCCTTTATTCTAAGACTGTGGCCCTTGGTTCTGGACTCGCCCAACATTGGGAACATTTTTCCTGCATCTAGCTTGTCCAGTCCTTTTATAATTTTATATATTTCTATAAGATGTTCTCCAGAAATGCTGCCTGACCCGCTGAATTACTCCAGCACTCTGTGAAACGTCACCTATCCATGTTCTCCACAGATGCTGCCTGACCCGCCAAGTTACTCCAGCACACTTCTCCTCTACCAGCTCATGATCTGTATCTCTCCACATCCATGTGCCTATCTAAAAGCCTCTTACATCTCCCCCACACATCTCCTTTAAACTTTTGCCCTCTTAAAGCTAGTCTTGGACAGGTCTACCCTGGGCAAAAGGTGCTGACTTGTCTATCCTGTCTACGCACTGTTAGCTTGCCTGGTTACTTATTCATCAGTAATCCTATCCTGGTTTTTCATTGACTTGTCACTGGAATACAGTTCTGTAGATGCTGAACATACTCAGCTTTCCTTTATCCACTCCTCACAACTGGTTGTATGTCACATGCAGATCTCAACAATACGATAAAACTTTATTTATCCCAGGTGGGAAATTGACCTGCCAACAATCGTAAAATACAAGATACACGAAACATGAAATTAAAATGACGAGTGGAAAGGATTGGGGATGGGCAAAGATTTGGGGAGGGCGAGGGGAGGAGTTGTTCAGTTTGATAGCCACAGGGATAAAGGTTCTCCTGTGGCATTCTGTACTGCATCTTGGTGGAACCAGTTTGTTGCTGAAGGTTCTCCTCAGGTTGACTAGTGTGTCATGGAGGGGGTGAGCTGCAGCCTTTCTGATATGAAAAGTAAACCAGTTAAGTGATAGCGGGGAGCCATTACCTTGAACATCGAAAAGAGGCTGTCTGAAGGTTCTGCATTGCCTTTGAAGCCGAGCAGGTTCTCAGCACATCCCGTATTGCATTTGGGAACCTCCTGCATCTTCCCAGCAGAGCTGCCCTTTGACAATCTCTCCACCGCATCTTCAGCCGTCTTGACCGGTTCTTCCTCAGCCGAGTCTGAAAAAACAGGATAGAATTCCTTTGGTTTACGGTGAAATGCACATTAAAAAGGTAAAGATCACTTTTTTTTTTTAACAAAAGGAAGATAAAACATATTTATTATTTTGCAATAAGGCCGTATTTTAGTGCGTACAAACACATTGCTAATCTCCAAATTGGTCATGAGCAGCCTCAAACCCACCTGGCCCAACTTCTAAAGTGGCCGCACGTGGGAATAAGCTATAAAAACACAAACAAGATCCTATGGACAGTAAGAAGCACTGGGGGCAAGTCGATAGGCGTGTTTGTGATGGGTAGGCTATACGATGGGGGTTTGCAGGATTTAGAATATCTCACTCTGATGTGGAGAGGATGTTTCCACTAGTGGGAATCTAGGACCTGAGGTCATAGACTCAGAATAATAGGACATACTTTTAGAAAGGAGACGAGGAGGGTTATTTATTTTTTTAGCCAGAGGGTGGTGAATCTGTGGAATTCATTGCCACACAAGGCTGTGGAGGCCAATTCAATGGATATTTTTAAGGCAGAGATTGACAGGTTCTTGATTAGCACATCTGAGATTATGGGAAGAAGGCAGGAGAATGGGGCTGAGAGGGAGAGATCAGCCATGATTGAATGGCAAAACAGACACGATGGGCCAAATGGCCAAATTCTGCTCTATCACTTATGAACTTTATTGATTTTGATGGTTATGTAGGGGCAAAGATTAAGGATTTTTCTGATAATTCCCCCCAAAAAACCAAGCACATCAATGGTAGGTAAATTGGTTTAGGGAGCTTCATTCTGATAGTGTCTGCCCAAGTAAGATTCTAGTAGAGCATTAATTTTTTTCCCTATAAGTTCATGGAAACGTGGTTTCGTGGTTTACAAGGTCACCGAACAGAACTGAGCACCCTGTTTGGACAGGCCATTGATTAATCCCATCCTCAAACAAGAATGCGGGCAATGGGCATCTCCAAGAAGCCAAGTCTAAGTCTATGGTTAGACTAACTACCCTACCTTGACATTCAGATGCCATCCCAAAACAAAAAGACTCACCAAGACAGTTATACAGCTCAACAGCCAAGACTGTTTCATTGTTGTACGTCCCAGACAGAACAAAGAAATTCACACACACACATATATATACATACACACACACACAGACATAGAGTGATACAGTGTGGAAACAGGTCCTTCAGTCCAACTTACCCACACTGGCCAATATGTCCCTGCGACACTAGTCCCACCTGCCTGCGTTTGGTTCATATCCCTCCAAACGTCTTACCTCATATACCTGTCTAACTGTTTCTTAAATGTTGGGATAGTCCCCGCCTCAACTACCTCATCTGGCAGCTTGTTCCATACACCCACCACCCTTTGTGTGAAAAAGTTACCCCTCAGATTTCTATTTTTTAAAAACATATATACCCACACACACACAATATATACATACCTATATATACACACACATATATACATGCACACGCACATATATATATATATACACACATATATACACACATATATATACATACACACACACACACACACATGTATACACACACACACATATATATATATATATAACACACAAAAATAATCGAAGAATAATACTGTAGTAGAGCTCACTCACCCTCAGCAGGGAGAATCTTATCCACTTTGTAGCCACCGCCACTTCCCACCCAGAACTGCAGGTAGAGGATACTCTGCCGGATGTCGCATTTATTAAGAGCAAGGAGTGTAGCGAGATCCTTCATATCCGTCCTTAAGTTTTCAGCTAGACACAAGAGCTGGAGGTAGCTGGCAACGTTTGCCTAGTGGTTGGAGAAGAAAACAGAACACCAATTGATGCACTTGGGTAACGCTTTCTGTTTACTGCCTCCTTACCACAATCCAAATATTAGACTTTAGACTGGAGGTACAGCAGGGAACAGGCCCCTCGGCCCATCAAGTCCGTGCTGACCAGCGATCACCCCACTACACTAACACTAGCAGGGGGATGGGAGCTGGAGCAGAAAGACAGAGGGGTGTAAAATGAGGGTAGAAGCAACAGGTAGCAAGGTGAAAAGTAAAAGTGGCAGGCAGACAAATCCAGGGCAAAAATCAAAAAGGGCCACTTTTCAACATAATCGTACAAGGGGTAAGAGAGTTGTAAAAACAAGCCTGAAGGCTTTGTGTCTCAATGCAAGGAGTATACGTAATAAGGTGGATGAATTAAATGTGGAGATAGTTATTAATGATTATGATATAGTTGGGATTACGAAGACATGGCTCCAGGGTGACCAAGGCTGGGAGCTCAACATCCAGGGATATTCTATATTCAGGCGGGATAGACAGAAAGGAAAAGGAGGTGGGGTAGCGTTACTGGTTAGAGAGGAGATTAAAGCAGTGGAAAGGAAGGACATTAGCTTGGAGGAAGTGGAATCGATATGGGTAGAGCTACGAAACACTAAGGGGCAGAAAACGCTAGTGGGAGTTGTGTACAGGCCACCTAACAGCAGTAGGGAGGTTGGGGATGGCATCAAGCAGGAAATTAGAAATGCATGCACTAAAGGCGCAGCAGTTATAATGGGTGACTTCAATCTACATATAGATTGGGTGAACCAAACTGGCAGGGGTGCTGAGGAAGAGGATTTCTTGGAATGTTTGAGAGATGGTTTTCTAAACCAACATGTCGAGGAACCAACGAGAGAACAGGCCATTCTAGACTGGGTATTGAGTAATGAGGAAGGGTTAGTTAGCAGTCTTGTTGTGCGAGGCCCCTTGGGCAAGAGTGATCATAATATGGTAGAGTTCTTCATTAGGATGGAGAGTGACAAAGTCGATACAGAAACAAGTGTTCTGAACTTAAAGAAAGGTAACTTTGAGGGTATGAGGCGTGAATTGTCCAAGATAGACTGGCGATTGATGCTGAAAGGGTTGACGGTGGACATGCAATGGAAGGCATTTAAAGGTCGCATGGATGAACTACAACAAGTGTTCATCCCAGTTTGGCAAAAGAACAAGCCAGGAAAGGTAGTGCATCCGTGGTTAACAAGGGAAATCAAGGATAGTATTAAAACAAAAGATGAAGCATACAGATTAGCCAGAAAAAGTAGCATACCAGAGGACTGGGAGAAATTCAGAGTCCAGCAAAGGAGGACAAAGGGCTTAATTAGGAAAGGGAAAATAGATTATGAGGGAAAACTGGCAAGGAACATAAAAACAGACTGCCAAGAGAAAAAGATTAGTTAAGGCAAATGTAGGTCCCTTGCAGTCGGAAACAGGTGAATTGATCATAGGGAACAAGGAGATGGCAGACCAATTGAACAAATACTTTGGATCTGTCTTCACTAAGGAAGACATAAACCGTCTGCCGGAAATAGCGGGGGACCGGGGGTCTAAAGAGATGGAGGAACTGAGGGAAATCCAGGTTAGTCGGGAAGTGGTGTTAGGTAAATTAAATGGATTAAAGGCAGATAAATCCCCAGGGCCAGATAGGCTGCATCCCAGAGTGCTTAAGGAAGTAGCCTCAGAAATAGTGGATGCATTAGTGATAAGTTTTCAAAACTCTTTAGATTCTGGAGTAGTTCCTGAGGACTGGAGGGTAGCTAATGTAATCCCACTTTTTAAAAAGGGAGGGAGAGAGAAAACGGGGAATTATAGACCAGTTAGCCCAACATCGGTAGTGGGGAAAATGCTAGAGTCAGTTATTAAAGATGTGATAGCATTACATTTGGAAAGTGGTGAAATCATCGGACAAAGTCAGCATGGATTTACCAAAGGCAAATCATGTCTGACGAATCTTATAGAATTTTTCGAGGATGTAACTAGTAGATAAGGGAGAACCAGTCGATGTGTTATATCTGGACTTTCAGAAGGCCTTCGACAAGGTCCCACATAGGAGATTGGTGTACAAACTTAAAGCACACGGTATTGAGGGTTCAGTGTTGAGGTGGATAGAAAATTGGTTGGCGGACAGGAAGCAAAGAGTAGGAATGAACGGGTCCTTTTCGGAATGGCAGGCAGTGACTAGTGGGGTACCGCAAGGCTCAGTGCTGGGACCCCAGTTATTTACAGTGTATATTAATGATTTGGACAAGGGAATTGAATGCAATATCTCTAAGTTTGCGGATGACACGAAGCTGGGTGGCAGTGTTAGCTGCGAGGAGGATGCTAGGAGGCTGCAGAGTGACTTGGATAGATTAGGCGAGTGGGCAAATACATGGCAGATGCAATATAATGTGGATAAATGTGAGGTTATCCATTTTGGCAGCAAGAACAGGAAAGCAGAGTATTACCTGAATGGTGACCGATTGGGAGAAGGGGAGATGCAACGTGACCTGGGTGTCATGGTGCACCAGTCATTGAAAGCAAGCATGCAGGTGCAGCAGGCAATGAAGAAAGCGAATGGTATGTTGGCATTCATGGCAAGAGGATTTGAGTTTAGGAGCAGGGAGGTTCTGCTGCAGTTGTACAGGGCCTTGGTGAGACCGCACCTGGAGTATTGTGTGCAGTTTTGGTCTCCTAACCTGAGGAAAGACGTTCTTGCCTTAGAGGGAGTACAGAGAAGGTTCACCAGATTGATCCCTGGGATGGCGGGACTTACATATGAGGAAAGACTAGATAGACTGGGCTTGTACTCGCTGGAATTTAGAAGACTGAGGGGGGATCTTATAGAAACATATAAAATTCTTAAGGGGTTGGAGAGGCTAGATGCGGGAAGATTGTTCCCGATGTTGGGGGAGTCCAGAACTAGGGGTCACAGCTTAAGGATAAGGGGGAAATCTTTTAGGACCGAGATGAGAAAACATTTCTTCACACAGAGTGGTGAGTCTGTGGAATTCTCTGCCACAGAAGGTAGTTGAGGCCAGTTCATTGGCTATATTTAAGAGGGAGTTAGATGTGGCCCTTTTTGCTAGAGGGATCAGGGGGTATGGAGAGAAGGCAGGTACAGGCTACTGAGCTGAATGATCAGCAATGATCATATTGAATGGCGGTGCAGGCTCGAAGGGCCGAATGGCCTACTCCTGCACCTATTTTCTATGTTTCTATGTTTCTACACTAGCACTATCCTACACACTTAGGACAATTTACAATTTTACTGTAGCCATTTAACCGACAAACCTATTCATTCTTGGGAGGAAACCGGAGCACCCAGAGGAAAATCACACGGTCACAGGGGAAACGTACAAACATCGTACAGACAGCACCCGTAGTCAGGATCAAACCCAGGTATCTGGCGCTTTAAGGCAGCAACACAACCGCTGAGCCACCACTTCTTGTGTATGGGCAAGAATGACATCACAAGCACCAGACAAAACGATTACATTGGATAATTATCAGCATCAGTCACAGGAGCATACTCTGCTGCAAGTGTCTGGAATTCATTTTGCACACACAATTTTCAGTTAAGGACGGAAATGAAAAGGATTGGTGCAGGCAGACGAGACGAGTTTATTTTGGCATTACATTCCAGCACAGACATTGTGGGCCGAAGAGCCTGTTCCTGTGCTGTACTTTTAAAATATTCTATGAAAGGAGGAACGGGACCAAATGGACCAACTATTCCAAAGCTCTACCAACTGTGCTACTGTGGCACCGAATTATGGAATGTAGTCTGAATGACAGAGCACAGGACGGTGGGTGATGGAGATTTTAACTACATGGAGATTAAGAGTCAGTCCTGTGAGCTATTCAACACAACTACAGTGGAGTTGCTGGGGTGGGGGCTTGCAAGTTATGGGGAAAAAGGTACAAGGTTGTATTGGACTTCTGTGGGTGCAGAATTCAGAGGAGCAGACTGAACTCAAGCATTGGGATATATCACAGGATTCACATACTATGGCTGATAGCATCAGACTATCAGGCAGTAGGAAAAATCTGCTGATACTGGTTTAAATCGAAGGTGGGCACAATATGCTGGAATAACTCAGCGGGTCAAGCAGCATCTCGGGAGAGAAAAGGGTGGCGTTTCGGGTCGAGACCTTTCTTCAGACTGAGCCGAAGGTTCAACCCAAAACGAGATGCTGCTTGACCCGCTGAGTTACTCCAGCATCTTGTGCCTTCGTAGCTTCAGACTACTGTCTATCTTCTGACAGCATGTGCGGTTTGAATGCTGAATGACTGATTTCCTGCAGCATCAAAATCACCCGGTTTAACAATAAGCAGGTTTTTTTAAAAAAAGAGGCTACGCAAGTCATTTAAACGCTGCTGCATATCTGGTCAATTTCTACCAGCGAGTTCCTCGTTGTTTTATGACGCGGTGAAAAGGAGGACGTTTAGCTCCTTAAAATAGCATCGAAGAGTGACGAGGCGCTGGTGAAATGTGGAGAAACTGACTCGCAGATGGCACAAATTCAGAGTAAAAGTGCGAAATGGGTTGGAAGTAGACGGAGAATGCCTGAAAACAGCGAGACAACATCCCGACTACAGTTGAACATGCAGCTCAGACAGTGTAGGGTTTCGCAAATGTTCCAGAGCTCACTCCTTGATGCCCAGGTTGTATTTATTTCACTGGTAACAGTAACACAAGGATTACTGTAGCAGAGGCCACTGGCTGGTGCTGGGCTGGAGGGAGGACAGACCCACACACTGGGATTTGGTTCCAGACTGCCCTCTGTAGGTGGTAGGATACAAGCTGAGGGACAGATTGGGCTTGGCTACATCTGTAAGGTGGCCAACACTTGAAGATGCGGAGTAATAAGTATACTTGTGAGAAGATAACATGGCGCTAGGCAGATCTGCGTAAAAAGTGACGATAGGAGGAGATGGGATTTCACAACACTGGAACATATGTCAGCAAGCTGGAAAGCGTGCACCGAAGATAGACACAGAAAGCTGGAGTAATTCAACGGGACAGGCAGCATCTCTGGAGAGGGCACGGAAGAGTTGCAAAGATGTTGCCAGGACCCGAGGACCTAGCTTTAGGGAGAGGCTGGGCAGGCCTTTATTCCTTGGTGCGTAGGAGGGCGAGGGGTGATTTTATCGAGACGTATAAAATCATGAGGGGAACAGACAGGGTGAATGCATAGTCTTTTACCCAGGGTGGGGGAAATAAAGAACCAGCCTGTAGGTTTAAGGCACGAGGCAAAGATTTAATTAGAAATCAAAGGACAACTTCTTCACTCAGAGGGTGGTGGGTACATGGAACGAGCTGCCAGAGGAGGTAGTTGAGGCAGGTACTATAACAACATTTAAAAGACATTTAGAGATGTAGATGGATAGTAGGGATATGGGAGGAATGGGGGCAAATGGGATGAGCTTAGATGGGACATCTCGGTCGGCATGGATGAGTTGGAACGAAGGGTCTGTTTCCGTCCTGTATGACTATGACTCAGACTCAAAGCAAAACGACTTTGAACATCTGTAGTTGCTAAATTCAAATGTACTGTGTAGCGTGTGAAGTTTCCAAAGTGTAGTCAATTCTTGATTAGATATACAGGAACCGATTCTCACACGGAAAGAATCTGTAAATAATGACGCAGTAATGACTAACTATCATTTAGTGGAGACGGACAGACAGACTGCAGATGCTGGAGAGTTAAGCAAAACACAAAGTGCTGGAGTCACCCAGCAGGTCAGGAATCATCTGTGGAGGGAATGAACAAGTGACGTTTCAGGACAGGACCCTTCGTCAGACATTGGTGCAGTGGAGTGAAAGCTGGAACAGATGTAGGTGGAGGGGTGGGAGAGGTTTATAAAGCCTGGCAAGTGATGGGTGGATACAAGGGAGAGATTGATTGTCACTTGCTCTACCCCATCTGCCAAAGACTAGAGGTGAAAAGATGACAAAAAGCCAGAGGGAGTGATATGCTGGAAGAGGACAGAGAGAGGTGGGATGGGTAAAGGAGGCGGGGTTGGGAGAAAAATGGGTGTACATTAGGGTGGAGGCACAAGGGGGGGAAAATAAGAGGACGAGTTGAAATGACGTATTAGTTTTGACACCCCAGAGGCCATTTCACTGAAGAGACATTTCATCAACAATTTCACTCAAAAATCAAAAGAAACTTACCGAGGATGGCATTTTAAAACGAATTTCTTCGAAGCAGCTTTCAAACATTAAACTGAAGTTGGGATCTAGGGAACAAATGCAAACACAGGGGTAAATAAGGAGCAGATTTGCAATAAATAAATAACCGGAGATGCCTTCACACAGTCGGCAACAACCAGCTCTGTAGCTCCTGAGTATGTGGAGGTGTCAAGTGGGTCAGGCAGCACCTGCGGAGGGAATGGATCGGAGACATCGGATGCCAACTCGAAACGTTCTAGCCGTTTCCTCCACAGATGCTGCCTGACCTGCTGAGTTACTCCGGTACTTTGTGTTTTGCAGACAGAGCGACTCATTGGGGGAATGCCACACAGAAATCATCCCATCAATGTCTTCTGGTCATTAATCACCTAGCATGAAAAAGAAAAGAGCCGAACGTACAAAGGAAATAACACATTGCTTCACTTTTTAAAAACACTACAAGAACTAACCGGTCGTGGTGAGTATAACAGGCCGCTTTGCAGTTGCCATAAAGGTCTTGATTGCATTTAGAAATCCAGCATCATCGTCAAATATTACATCCACCTGTTAGAAAATAGAACAAATACATGAGCATGTGCAAAGTAAGAGTTTGGTAACAGACTGGGGTGGCACAGCGGTAGAGTTGCTGCCTCACAGCACCAGGTTCGATCCGACTATGGGTGCTGTCTGTACAGAGTTTGCAGGTTTCCCTGTGACCACATGGGTTTTCTCCGGGTGCTTTGGTTTCCTCCCACACACCACAAAGACATACAGGTTTATGGATTAATTGGCTTCGGTAAAAAACGTAAATTGTCCCTAGTGTGTGTAGGATAGCATTAGTGTACGGGGGTTGCCGGTCGGTACGGAATCAGTGGGCCGGAGGGCCTGTTTCCATGTTGTGCATCTAAACTAAACTAAGGCTTCTTTCATTGGAAATTGATTTATGCAGGCTTAAACGTTGTGATCGTTTGTAAACCTACCTCTTCAAACAAAATGAGTGACGTAGCACTCTTTCGGTTACATTCTTCTGTGTCTTTGTTCTCAGAAACAGCAGGTATCTTGGATACTTCTGAAACCTGGCCACTAGTTTTCGGGGTCTTACAAATCTTCTGAGGTTTGACTAACAAAAAAGAGAGAAATAAAAATATCAGAAACTTTCTGCGAGTTCTCATTTTTAATCACCAAGTACTTTCTAGGTATTTAACAGAATCAAACAAGGTTTGGTAGATTGGCAAAGATGGGTAGACCCATCAGAACCTCCTCCTCCCCCCCCCCCCTGCTAGAGGACGTTAGCGGGTCAAGGGAGGAAAGAAGATAAGACTTTATTGCCTTCCATCACAGTGAGGAATGTGGAGGAGCCGCTGTGATGGATGTTTATGTTCTTTTTTTAAATGTGGTTGCGTGTTTTGTTGCTTTTTCGGTATGACTGTACGGCAAATCAAATTCCTCGTATGATTTACATACTTGTTTTTGTTTTCATACTTGGCGAATAAAAATCAATTACAATTACAAGCAATGATCAATGTGTTGTGTTGAAACCGTGCATCAGGACTAATGCCGGTACACTTAAATAACCAGAGGAAAGGTGTTTCAATGCAGCTTATTTTCTCACCACTCATCTGATTGTCAGCCTTTTCCAATTCTTCACTTTTGTTAGACTTCAACGGGGCTTTGAAGAAATTGCCTGAGAACACAGGCGCCAGGCTCTTCTTTGAGCCCCTTTTCCTTGGAGATAAGGCAGCTTTCCTGGGCGATCTGACGATAGTTCTGGGAGAGTTGGGTTTCTCTGTGGAAAAGGAATCAAGTCAACTTTAGTGGATACTAGACCACCAGTTGGGTTCCTGTTGTGACAGCGGTTGATGAAAAAAAAAAAGACACAATTTTAATATTATGAGTGGTCAAACTTTAACTTGAACTGGTGGGTAAGGCAAAGCAGCGCCTTTACCACCTTAGACAGCTGAGGAAATTCAGAGTGTCTCTGAGGATCCTTTATTGCTTCTACTCTGGGGCTGTAGAGAGCATCCTGTCCGACAACATCACAGTCTGGTTTGGGAACAGCTCTGCCCAGGGCAGGAAGGCCCTGCAGAGAGTAGTGCATTCAGCAGAACGCACCATGGGAACTACACTCGCCCCCCTGCAGGACCTATACATCAGGTGCAGATCGAGAGCAAGCAAGATTATGAGGGACCCCTGCCACCCCAGCAACGGACTGTTCCAGATGCTACGGTCAGGCAAGTGCCTCCGCTGTCACGCTGTGAAAACAGAGAGGATGAGACGGAGTTTCTTCCCACAGGCCATCAGGACTGTTAACTCTCCTGGGACTACATTTTGTCTTCTCTGAATTAACTTTAATTTATATGCTGTAACTGTAATTCTTTTTTTTTTTTTTGCACAATCCGCAGGCATTGCCACTTTCATTCCACTGCACATCGTGTATGTGCATGTGACAAATAAACTTGACTTGAACTTGAGCATTTTCCTCAGGAGTCATCGTTCAACGAAGAACACGTTTAATGACAACATTGGACACGGAAGTATTAGATCAAAATGGCAATGTTTATTTTATGGGGTATGTGTCCGATATACAGCCAAAACGGAACACGATCGGGCAACAGTTTGAACGAAACTTGATACTGCACACCGCAGGCGAATATAGATCCGTAGAAGATGGCTTCACACATAAAAATGTTAAGAATGAGAATATGGAGATTAAAATATAGAATTTCACAGGATCTTCAAGCACAATAACCCCATTACTATCTGTTGCCGCGTCAGCGACTGACAACTTTAAAATAAAAGTATCTTATAAAAGGTTGCAACAATCATCGTGAATGCACTCAGATAGGGCAGTATTCATTGTGCCACAGCTCCAGAGCTATCATTATTCAGCACAGAAAGAACCCATTCAGTTCTTTGAAAGAGCTACCACCCTTTCCTCATACAATACCTCCCTTTCAATATTTATGTTGAAGAATTTTGAAACTGCTTGTACCACTTCACAACAAATGCACCCCTATCATCACTATTTGCTGCATAAAAGTTTAAACAAACATCACAAGATAAGGAAGTTGTTGTCCAAGGTTTTTACTCACTTGGAGATCTGGCTGTTTGCATTGGAAGGGACCTGCCGCTGCTGAAGAAGGCAGGCTTAAGGGCACCGGCTCCCTGTTTATCGACTTGGTGAGACTGAGTGGCCTCTTTAAGCTGAGAGAGGATGTGTCTGCCACTTCGCTGTGAGGAAGCATTCACTTCAAATACCTACAGGTAGGAACACTTGTATTAGAGACATTTGACCAGGGCTCACGTTGTCGACCTCCCCATGGTGAGCCCTGTCAACTGACCTCAGTCAGGCGAACGACAACAAACAGAGACAGCAGAAGCAGCTTCATAACTTCTGCTGCCTCAAACGCAAGAAGAGACATTTGACCCAATTAATGCTTTGCTTCAACACATACATTATATTAGAAGAAAACGTCCACTGAGGAGGGCACAGTGGTGTTGGGGTTGAGAGGGAAAGATATCAGCCATGATTGATGGGCCAAAGTGCCTAATTCTGCTCCTAGAACTTATGAACGTATAGCACCAGAGACCCGGTTCGATCCCGACCTCGGGTGCTGTCTGTGCGGAGTTTGCATGTTCTCCCTGTGACCGTGTGGGTTTCTCCGGGTGCTCCGGTTTTCTCCCATACTCCAAAGACGTGCAAGTTCATAAGTTAATTGGCTTCCGCAAATTGTCCCTAGCGTATGTAGGATAGAACTAGTGTACAGGCGATTGTGGCCGACGTAGTCTTGGTGATTCCAGGAATGAGTGGATGAGCATATGAGCGTTTGACAGCACTAGGCCTGTACTCGCTGGAGTTTAGAAGGTTGAGGGAGTGACCTCATTAAAACTTACAGAATAATGAAAGGCCTGGAGTGGATGTGGAAAGGATGTTTCCACTGGTGGGAGAGTCTAGAACCAAAGGTCATAGCCTAAGAATTAAAGGGCACTCTTTTAGAAAGGTGGCGAGGAGGAACTTCTTTAGTCAGAGGGTAGTTAATCTGTGGAACTCATTGCCACGGAGGGCTGTGGAGGCCGTCAGTGGATATTTTTAACGCATAGACAAATTCTTGATTAGAACAGGTGTCAAGGGTTATGGCGATAAGGCAGGAAAATGGGATTAGGTGGCAGAGATCAGTCATGATTGAATGGCGGAGTGGACTCAATGGATCGAATGGCCTAATTCTACTCCTATACCGTATGAACTTGTGAAAAGCTTTAAGAAAACGTCCAATGTTACTCTGCGGGCATGTAACAAAGAACACAATTTTGGTGTCACGGTGCCCTTGGAAAGACTGGGCTTGTATTCACTGGAGTTTAGAAGGATGAGAGGGGATCTTATAGAGATGTATAAAATTATAAAAGAACTGGACAAGCTAGATGTGGGAAACATGTTCCCAATGGTGGGGGAGTCCAGAACCAGGGGCCACAGTCTAAGAATAAAGGGGAGGCCATTTAAAACGGAGGTGAGAAGAAACTTTTTCACCCAGAGAGTTGTGAAATTGTGGAATTCTCTGCCACAAAAGGCAGTGGAGGCCAATTCACTGGATGAATTTAAAAGAGTTAGATAGAGCTCTAGGGGCTAGTGGAATCAAGGGGTATGGGGAGAAGACGGGCACAGGTTACTGATTGTGGATAATCAGCCATGATCACAATGAATGGCGGTGCTGGCTCGAAGGGCCAAATGGCCTCCTCCTGCACCTATTTTCTATGTTTCGACATTGCAACATAAGTAGAACACTAACCTTGAAACCCAACTCCTGGGCACAGGCATAAACTGCAGCGGTTTTCCCAACTCCTGGCGGTCCAGTGATCAGCACTGTATTGCACAAGAAGTCTTCATCACCAGAACTCTCCATGTTAAAATCACTGTTGTCCCAAGCATCTGTAGAGAGAAAAAGGCAGGAAGAACAGAGTGAGTTTCAGACAAAGTCACGGATTGATGAAGTCAGGGCAGTAACACTGTCCAAGTGGACTTTAGCGAGGCAGACTAGTTGGATGGATAGATTACATGGATGAGAACGAGTATCTTTATCTGTGACTGTGGATGGCTTGATTGTGTTCATGTATAATCTTTTCTTTGACCCGATAGCACTCATAGGTTTTTTCCACTGTATATCGGCACACTTGACAATAATAAACAAAAGTAAAACGTGGCTGCAAATGTGCACTCAGTTCCCATAAAGAGCAAGATGAGAGTCACCAGCTAATCCTTTCATGAACTTGGTCGAGGCATTAATATTGGCTAGGATTTATTTTAGTCTACCGAAATAAAGCATTAAAAGAATTAAAGTGTGGCTGCAACATACTTGGCGTGTGGCTGCAACATACTTGGCATGTGGCTGCAACAGGGCGGCACAGTGGTGCAGCAGTAATGTTGCTGGCTTACAGCGCCAGAGATCCGAGTTCCATCCTGATTACGGGTGCTTGTCTGTACAGAGTTGGTACGTTCTCCCCATGACCTGCGTGGGTTTTCTCCGGTTTCCTCTCGTACAGGTTTGTAGGTTAATTGGCTTGGTATAATTGCAAATTGTCCTTAGCGTGTGCAGGATAGTGTTAGTGCGCAGGGATCGCTGGTCGGCACAGAATCAGTGGGCCGAAGAGCCTGTTTCTGTTCTGCATCTCTACATTAAACTAAATGTTTTCCTTTTAAAAGTGGATCAGCTTTGTAGTGCTACAGAGAGGAAATATTTTGTAGTACAGTACACCACATCATGACCCCAACATTACACAGAATTATATATTTAGGAAAATTACATACCCACTTTTTTATCTTTTTCAGTCTTTCTTTCCTTCTGTGGTTTTGTTTCTTCTTTATCAGCTCTTTTCTTCCATTCCATTAACCAACTACGTCAAAAAACATAAAAAGGCTGCATTTGGAGTATTGTGTTCAGTTTTGGTCACCCTGCTGTAGGAAGGATGTCATTAAGTTGGAAAGGGCACAGAGAGGATTTGCCAGCATTTTGCCAGGACTCGATTGCCTGAGCTATACGGAGAGGTTGAGCAGGCTAGGACTTTCATGTTTAGAGCGCAGGAGTTTGTGGGGTGACCTCATAGAGGTCTATAAAATCACAAGGGGAATTGATAGGATGAATGCTGTCTTTTACCTAGGGTAGGGGAATGAAGAATCAGAGGATATAGATTTAATGCGAGAGGGGAAAGATTTAATAGGAACCTGGAGGGCAACTTTTTCACTCAGATGGTGGTGGATATATAGAATAAGCTGCCAGAAGAGATAGTTGTGGCAGGTACAGGTACAATAACAGCATTTAAAAGACACTTGGACAGGAACGTAGATAGGAAATTAGAGGGATTATGGACCAAATGGGACTAGCTGAGATGGAGCATCTTGGATCAGCATGGGCAGAAGGGCCTGTTTCCGTGCTTTATGTCGATGCTAGGATGTTGAGCAAAACACAAAAATGCTGCAGTAACACTGCCTGAATTGCAGAGTTACTCCAGCACTTGCTGGACTTATCACAAACTCTAACATCCAACAAATAACTAAACAACGACCCGACCCATTCATTATTTTTGGAGGTTTTGGAATGTCTACGTTAGGGAACCTGCGGGGAAGTCTTTATCAGACAGTTTAATCAATTCTCCTCACGTACCTGCGTAATTTCCTGACCGCACTGAGATTTCCCACAAGTTCACTGGAATGCTGCGGCTGGTATTTCTCTGTCCACAACAGATCTTCCTTGACTGTACCCACACCTGAAAAAAGGAAAGGCAAAATGTGTAGGAAGGAACTGCAAATGATAGACACAAAATGCTGGAGTAACACAATATTCGGTCGCCCCTCAGAAGAACCCTTCAGACCGACCCGAAATGCCACCTATTATTTTTCTCCAGATATGTTGCCTGTCCTGCTGAATTAATCAAGCATTTTGTGTCCATTTCCTGAAAAGGAAAGGTTCAATGAAAAAAAATTTCCATGAAGGAATAAAAACCTCCAAAGCTATTTAATAATTAGAGTCTGAAGAAGGGGCCACAACCAAAACATTGTGTATCCACTTTCTCCAGAGATACTGCCTGACACACCAAGTTACTCCAGCATAGTCTTTTGTTTTAAACTGATTGAGCAAAATAGTCTAGGGATCAGAAATAGCATTACATTACCAGCAGGTGGAGCAAAGGCCATAAGAGCTCACGGTCTCCACAATCAAGTCAAACCTTCGACTGACAGATTCCAAGCTGTGGAATCTTCTCCTTTAGTCTCTTACTCCCTATATTTAGATGCGGATTAAACTCTGACCAAAGATGTGCGGGTTTGTAGGTTAATTGGCACCTGTCAATCGCCTCTAGTGTGTAGGCAGTGGATGCGAAAGTGGGATAACATAAAACTAGTGTAAACGGGTGATCGATGGTCAGCGTGGACTCGATGGGCCAAAGGGCCTGTTTCCATTCTGTATCTTTCCAGTGTTTGATCGCCTCCCCTCGTTTGCAGCAGTTTTCTTACTTCAAAAGGTGTTCTCAACATGTATGTTTATGTTATTATGTTACAACATTTGAATGTGTATCTCTCACAGAATGAGCCTGGGATTCTAACGAAACCTTTGCAAAAAGGGGAACAAAAATAAAACTGAAAACCAAATCAATTTTACTTTCCTTTGTCTCATGACAAATTATCTGAACAGCAGAATCAAAAGATGTTTGGATGCACATTTTCTATTTTTTGCCTGTCAAGAATTGGGCAGCACGGTGGCAGTGTTAGAGTTTCTGCCTCACAGCATCAGAGACCTGGGGTTCGATCCTGACTACGGGCGCTGTCTGTACAGAGTTTGCACGTTCTCCCTGTGACCGCGTGGGTTTTCTCCGGGTGCTCCGGTTTCTTCCCACATCCCAAAGACGTGCAGGGTTGTAGGTTAATTGGCCTCTGTAAACTGTTCTTAGTGTTTAGGACAGAACTAGTGTATAGGTGATTGCTGGTCAGTGAGGATTCGCTGGGCCCCAGGAGTGAAGACTGCGAAAGGTTGTGAACACTGTCCAGTGCATCACGGGTTCTGACCACCACCAAAGGGATTTACCAGAGTCGCTGCCTCAAAAAGGCAGCCAGCATCATTAGAGATCGACACCACCCTGGCCACACACTTCTCACCCCTGCCATCGGGAAGAAGGTACAGGAGTCTGAAAACTGTAACGCCTAGGTTCAGGATCAGCTTCTTCCCTACAGCCATTCGGCTATTAAACACTACAACCTCAAATAAGCTCTGAACTACATAGACTATTATTGTTATTATTGCACTGTGGCACGTCGAAAAAGCTCAAAATAAAGGCAAGGAGCCGGGTATTTCGGGAGGTTTGAATTTAATGCGTTTGCTAGACCAGTCAAGTCTGCCAGAGTGAAATCTCGCCCAAAACCTCGTGTTGTTATGTGTACGTGTGTATATATACACACAAACACACTGAATTTTTTCCTCATTTATTATATTGTTTACCGTGTACTATGTTTACATATTCAGTGCACTGCTACAAGTAAGAATTTAATTGTCATATGTCCCAGATAGAATAATAAAACACACTTGATTGTTTCCATGCTGTATTTCTAAACTAAACCAACCCAAAGTCATTGGCCTCTTCCCCATGCTCTGACACCGAGGAGGGGCTATAGAAATGACACGACACCCTGGTCAAAGGTTCAATTCCCCGCCACTGACTCCACTGCTCTTAAAGCAGCAGTAAGCACCTGCAATCATCCTCAACTTCTGGATAAAGCAAGTTTAAGACAAATTTTGCCTCACTTTACTAATCCCAACAAGTGATCTCAGTCTTTGGTGTTAACATGCGGGATCGTGCAGTGGAGATTAGTGTGCAGTCAAGACAGGTAGTTGGAACCAGTGTCAGAGTCATACAGCACTGAAACAGGCGGGTTAACTCAACTAGTCCATGCCGATTAAGATGCCCCGTCAAAGCTGTCCCATTTGCCTGCGTTTGGCCCGTATCTCTCCAAATCTTTCCTATTCTAGCACCTGTCTAAATGCCTTTCAATTGTTATAGACAATAGGTGCAGGAGGAGGCCATTCGGCCCTTCGAGCCAGCACCACCATTCAATGTGATCATGGCTGATCATTCTCAATTAGTACCCCGTTCCTGCCTTCTCCCCATACCCCCTGTTGTTATAGTCCTTGCCTCAACTATCCCCTCTGGCAGCTCGTTCCATCTACCAACCACCCTCTGGAAAAATTGCCCCTCAAATACCCATTATATCTCTCATCTTAAACCCATGCCCTCTAATTATTAATCCCCCAACCTTGGAGGGAAAAAGACTGCATTCACCTTACACATGCTCCTTATGATTTTTATACACTTGTATGAATAAATCCCTCGCCTGCTCAACCTTTTTCTATAGCTCAGGCCCTCAAATCCTAGCAACATCCTTGTGCATCTTGTTGCCCAAGTCTGTGCACCTGTGATACTGCTGGAAAAAGGAATTCCCTTGTACCTGTAGCTCACTGTACTTGTGCATTGTCTGTACCTCACTGCACACATACATACGACAATAAATTCAACTTGGCTTGACAAATGATCAGTATTTTTTTACTAAAGTTCCAGATTCAGGGACAGTTTCTTCCTAACTGTTATCAGGCAACTGAACCATCCCATCATCAAATAGAGGGTCATCCTGACCTGTCATCTACCTCATCGGAGGCCCTCGAACTATCTTTAAATCAGACTTTACTGTACCTTATTTTGCACTAAATAGTATTCCTTTAGCCTGTATCTGTACACTGTGGATGGCTCGATTGTAATGCAGAGTCTTTCCGCTGGCTGCGTAGTGCACGACAAAAAAAAGCTTTACACTGTACTTTGGTACACATGACAATAAACTAAAACTGAACTACTTCGAAATAAACACTACATACCATCGGAAGTGGCTGCTTCCTCCCTCTTCGGTAGGCCAGTCAATTCAGAGACGCACAGTGGGACAGGCATGGTCGCCGTTTCTGCTGCTTCGGTTTTGTGTTCACACTCCTGCAGCTTTCTCTTAACTGATCTGCTGAGCCGATTTCTGGTGGTGCAGTTCTGGACACCTCTTTCATTCTTTGTGGAACCCTCGGCCGCTGTGGACGCCTCCTGAGTGCAATTACCCTCGTCCAGGATGACAATCAGTTCCTGGTCACTGTCAAGAGCTTTCATCCTTTTTTGTTTCTGATCCTGCCTTTCAACCTTTCTCTTCCTTTTCCCCAGTAGTGGCACTTGCCGAGGCTCTGCATCGATTTCTATCACAGAATTCTCCATTTTAGTGGAAGACCCTAAGAATGAAAGGAATATGTGAGAGCCGCTATAAATAGGTAAGGGCCGCACACAACCATCCAGATCCTCCGTTACTGACCTGTTCTGAGCAGGTCTGCAAAATAATCACTTCTTTTCTGCAGTAATGGCTTAAACAGTTTCCGTACGGGGAACTCTGGATTGGATAACTTGATCTCTTCGAGCAACCACTTCTGGACGTCCTGTGAGAATTCCTTCCTCCTGTTAGATAACTGCAGCATAAAATATTCAAAAGGAACCCATTATCCACAAATCCAACAACGACTGCTGCCTGTGCAGCTTCAGGGAGTGGGTTACATTCAAATGTTGACAAAGCCACGAGGTCTCTGCCCAAATACAGTTCCATAAACTGGTTATGTGAAATATTTGTTCCATGTCACTGAATGGAACAGGGAGGAGGGGGGGGGGGGGGGGTAGTGGAACCCAACACAGAGCTAAATCACAAAGTGCTGGAAGAATTCAGTGAATCCCACAGCATCTATGGAGGAAATGGACACCTTCAAGACTGAAGAAGAGTCCCAACTCTAAACGTCACCAGTCCATTCCCTCCTGGATAATATTCATCTTACAGGGCAGTTGGCATGGAGGTTGGGGAAGCTGCATGTGCAGATACAGTGCCAGCAAAATATTCTCCCGAGTCATTGAAATAAATAATTGAGGTAGTTAATGACACTGCAGAATAACTATTTTACATGATTGAGATGGGGCTCCAATGGAAAAGGATGCACTCGTACAGGTTAACTGAGATCAGCTGAGAAGGTTGTTAGCTGCAACCTTCCCCCCATTGACGAACTGTACACTGCAAGGGCCAGGAAGCGAGCGGGCAAGATCATCTCTGACCCCTCTCACCCTGGCCATAAACTCTTGAAGCACTTCCCTCTGGAAGGCGACTCCGGACTGTCAAAGCAGCCACAGCCAGACATAAAAACAGCTTTTTTCCCCCGCGAATAGTAGCTCTACTCAATAACCAAAAGCCTGTAGTCTCTTTTTGCTCTGGTTTATTTCACTCACATGTTTAAACCATAATGTTGTATTCTTAATGTTTTATGCTTTATTCTTAATTGTTTATTGTATGTTCGCTTTGTTATTTGCGAGCAGAGCACCAAGGCACATTCCTTGTGTGTGTACATACTTGGACAATAAACTCATTCATTCATAAGAAAATTGCTCCAGGCTTCAAAACAGCCAAAGACCACCTTATCCTTCTTCTCAAATCTTATATATCTCTTGACCCAACGCTCAGCATATCCGAGGGTGGCTCACAACACAATCGCAAGAACATTTTCCAATTTCAGGTAACCCACACCTCCGCACTCTCTTCCCACTCACCAGTCCAAGACACCACTGCAATTGAACTAAAGCATCACTATAACAAATTATAAAAGACACACTCACCCCAATCGAAATTGCAGAGGTAGTGGTTGCGTGTTTCACTTCAGAGAAGTCTCCAAGAGAAAGGGAGGGTATAAGTATCCCTTCCGTCCGTTCACTCATGCCCTGTAGCCGATTCAGAATAGCACAGTTGGGCCATGGCAGGTCCCACAGTAGTGATGCTAAACAATTAAAACAAAATCACATTGAAAATTTATGAAACAGTGATGAGATGTGATGACGTATCAAAGCATCGTGGGGCATATCTGCTTACAGCTGAAGAGTACACGAGATTATATTGTTATCATATGATAATGGAATTAAAACATCTCATTAGTTCATTCCACCCCTCACGTCAACTATTTCAGTGCGAAGGTAGACACAAAATGCTGGAGTAAGTCAGCAGGTCAGGTAGCATCAAGGGAGAGAAGGAATGGGTGACATTTTGGGTCGAGACCCTTCTTCAGACTGATATCAGGGGAGGATGCGGGACAAGTCCTACCCCCTCCCCTGACATCAGTCTGAAGGGTCTCGACCCAAAACATCACCCGTTCCTTCTCTCCCGAGATGCTGCCTGACCCGCTGACTTACTCCAGCATTTTGTATCTACCTTTGATTTAAACCAGCATCTGCAATTTTTTTCCTAACCAATTCAGTGCACTGATTTGAACCATTAAATGATACAAATAATGCAGCCATGTCCATCTTTGTTCATTTGTAATTACTGGACAGTTTTCAGTTTGCTTTAAAATGCAGTTGAAGGAGATTTGAAGTTTTATGTACAGTACTAGGGAATGCCCAAAGGTGCTGTCGATGATAAATTCAAGAATGTTACCACATATCTAGCAACTTTAAATGGTTTTCTTTCAGATTCACTTTTAAAATATGCCACGTTAGACAGAGCTTGCTTTAAAAAGGCTTGGCTTTTTCAGACAGCTCCATACTACAAATAGGAAATAAATTGAAGAATTGAGCTGAAGGCTTCAAGGAAGAGACCCTTCTAGAGTTGCCAGCATGGAACAGCACTGTGGGTAGTTTGATTGTCTTGTGTGAAGCAACAGTGGCAGCGTCTTCGCCCGCCCCGATCGCGGGGCTTGGGTCGGCCCGCTGCGAACCTTTCACCGTCCGGCGCTGCGGGATATTTCTCCGCCCGGCGGGGGCTTCAATGTTGGGAGTCCCGGCTGCCGCGACGTGGCAACTTCAACACCCTGACTGTGGGAGAAGACGGCAGGGGAAGAGAAAAGACATTCTGGCCTTCCATCACAGTGAGGAGGTGACTGGAGGAGACTCCACTGTGATGGATGTTTCTTTTTTTTGTTTTGTGTTGGTTTGTGATTGTGTGTGTTATTGCTTATTTTTATTGCTCTTATTGTTGGACTGTGGGTAATGGAATTTCGTCCAAAAGACTTGTTTTTTTGGATGACAATAAAGGCTATTCTGATTCTGAAGCCATTTCAAGACTGCCCTCCATCCAGGCAGATTCCAGCCTCAATCCAAAAGATAGTTAATAACTACTTTCAAATTGGGACTTATTTGGGAATAGCTAGATCAAAAGACTAATTAACCTTTGGTAAAATGCAACACTGTGAGGAAAATTGATTCCAGCGTGGAAAGA
Organism: Rhinoraja longicauda; assembly: GCF_053455715.1. Classification (NCBI taxonomy): domain Eukaryota; kingdom Metazoa; phylum Chordata; class Chondrichthyes; order Rajiformes; family Arhynchobatidae; genus Rhinoraja; species Rhinoraja longicauda. The sequence continues at coordinate 80,455,408 of NC_135958.1, forward strand.
GGCTCTTCGGCCCACACGGACTATCGATCACCCGCTCACACGAGTTTGGCTATTCCACTTCTGGCCCCCACGCCCTACACATCAGGGGGAATTTACAGAGACCAATTTACCTACAAACCAGCACGTCTTCGGGATGTGGGAGGAAACCGCAGCACCTGGTGGAAAGCCAAATGGTCACAGGGAGAAGGTACAAACCCCTCACAGACGGCACCAGAGGATCAAACCTGGGCCCCCAACCAAAAAAAAAAAAAAATCTCACCTTGACTTTTTTGCTGGACATGTACAACAATCTGGAAACTGAGACTTGCAGCCGAATAGCTCTCCAACGCTGCCGCAGTCTTTGCTATGTGCTTTTTCAAGGTATCCGGTAAACCACTCATGAGAAACTGCCGTTTTGCTCGAAACTGTTCAGCATCCTGAGAGTTTTCAGACCCATTGCAACTTGGGGGAATAAAGGGAGAAGTTTGACAATATTTTTGCGGTTGTTTTCCACGGTAAACAACTTTCATTTCTACTACACATGAAGAGAAAAAAAACTGCAGACACAGAGGACTCACAGAAGAAATTGCTGGTAAAACTCAGATCGGTCAGCATCTATAGAAAGAAAAACAATTAATTTGAATCTGAAACCTCAACTTTCCAAGATGTTAACCAATCTGCTTAGTTTTATCAGCATTTTCTGTTTTTATTACTCTTTTCTGTAACAGTGTGGTTCACATTAATAACCATCCTGTGGGCAGAGTTAAATCTGGTACTTTCAACACAGGGGTAACATAATGTCTCCAGGAGAATTATTTACAGATCAAGGTTGATCTTGAATGCACTGCCTGAAGTGGGAGATGAAACAAATACAGTTTTCAGAGAATAGGACATTTTATTTTGAAAATAAAATAAATTGCTGCCCTTTCCCTATTCCTGCCAAACAGGACCAAATTGGTTTTTCAGAGACATTGAACCAAATGATTACCTCCTGTCCATTATGAAAAAAATACACACCAAGCTAACAGTCTACTCACCTGCTCTCATCAAGAATGGTGATGAGTTCCAACGGTACACCTTTGATCACTTTTTTAGCTAAAAATATGGAAGCAACCTTGACATCAACTAGATTAAAACAAAAATCAAAATCAAAACCTTCAACCCAAACAGTGAAAAAAGTCACATGCACATACAATAACTGGAGAAGATGGAAATGGAAAAGAGTTAACAATATTTCCCAACCGATATGACATTTGACATGGCTATGACATTTGATTAAAATAAACCCACACATACACACTTTACAAACAGGGGACATTACTGACAACAATATAAAACTGTCACAGAACAGGAGGTGGCCATTTGGCCCACTGTGCCCAGGCTAGATCTGCCAGAGCAATTCTGAGCTCCAGTTCCCCCGTCCTTCTCAATGGCCTTGCAGATATCCCCTCTCTCTGTATTGATCCAATTATTTCAAACTCCACAAAAGAACCTGCCTTTAGCAGATCTGCAGGGAGTGCATTACAGATTGCAACCATTGATTTCATCACCAATTCTCTTCTGGCTATATTTTATCATCGTGATCCATAGACCTTGATCCCTGCACCAAAGGGAATATCATCCCACTATCCTCTGCCCAGATCTGTACAATTATACGTCAAATCTCCCCATGCTCTTCTCTCAGGCTCATTAATCTGCCCTTGTAACAAATCTTTCAGCCTGGGAACTACTCTTGTAATTCTTCTCTGGACTTTCTCTCAAGTTTTCACATCCTAATAATAACATTATTAGCGAGACGAGATAAAATCCACCGAAGGATTTCAAATAGCTAACGGAAAACTATTTTTTGATTATTACCATAAAACTCTATAATATTTGCTACAATTACACATTGAAGGCCATTCCCAATTTACAGGTTAAAAAACAAAAATAATTTTAATTAATAAAAAAAGCATTCAATTTTCAGGCCAAATTAAAAGGAAATTGAAAAACTATTCATGTGTTGCAAGAAAATCTTTGACAATGCCTTTAAGGAAATAAAACTACCATTTAATAATATTATTGCATATCTATAAACAATTCCTTTTGTAAATTCTCCAACATGGAAATGTCTCTTCAGTATAAGTCTATTTACCTGTAAACTATTTCTTCATGAAAGCATACCTAGATTTTAATTTACCTTTTTTATACTTGCATAACTATTTTAACACTGTGCTAGCCAGTCTCCCAGAGGAATATGTATTCCTCAAGAACATCAACTCCATTCAGAATAGCAAGGATTCCTCATTATGTTTTTATATCATTGTAAATTGGTCACATTCACAAATGCCTGCTGGCATTTTATACCCCCAACACACAAAAGGTATTTTTATGCAGTATGCACAATTGCCTAACTGGATAACAATGTCTTTCAATATTCAGAAGGCTTATCCCCACAGAAACAGTGACTTCTGTGGTTTAAGACAAAGATGTTGTCTTGGTTGAACTAGGGACTTCAGGTTTTTGTTTTTCACTAATACTGTTTTTTTCTCTATTTATTGAACTTTATGTTTATTGTGTTATCTCCGAGTACTACATTTATAGGCTTGTTATGCTGCTCCAAGTAAAAAGTGTGTTCTGTTTTCAGTACATACAATTAAAAACTCTTGAGATCATGTAGCCATACAACATATAGGTTCCTGAAAGAATAGTTTTGTGTCTGTTCCCATCTCTCAGCAATCCATGGTTTGATTTGTTGGAAGGAAATGCTGAGGCGGCACGAGAGTGTAAAAAGGGGGGGAGAAAGAGAAAACTAATATATCGTTCCAAAAGGTTGTTGAACCCTGCTCATACAACGAAATTGGCATGGAACTGTTAAAGGTTTTACAGTCTGATTTCTCAACAAGAACAGACAAAAGACTTCAGACATGTGCAAAACTGCACGCTTCAGTAAATCACCACAAAGGACATTCTGCAGGGAAGAGAGCAATTTAGACTGAACAAGAGTGTAACATTGGAAAGAATATCCGATTCAACGTGTACTAACCCGCAGTGTTCTTGGCCGCTGACTTTTTATCCGAATTATTCCCGTACACATCACTCACATTTTTCAGTGTCTTGGGTTTCTTTTCATTTGGATCACAGCTGGACAAGATGCTTTCTGTACTTGAACTCAAGTTGATTGCCAAGTTCTGTGTAAAACCAAATGTTAAAGAGCAAACAAAAATAACATCAGGCTGCAGCGCAGACAGGGTGTCACTAACAATATTGACACATCAGTGATCAGCATACTGCATATATACATTATACATTACAATACTTTACAATATACATTAATGACTTGGATGAAGGGATTAAAAGTACCATTAGCAAATTTGCAGATGATACAAAGCTGGGTGGTAGTGTGAACTGTGAGGAAGATGCTATGAGGTTGAAGGGTGACTTGGACAGATTGTGCGAGTGGGCGGATGCATGGCAGATGCAGTTTAATGTGGATAAGTGTGAGGTTATCCACTTTGGTGGTAAGAATAGGAAGGCAGAGTATTATCTGAATGGTGTCAAGTTAGGAACAGGGGACGTACAACGAGATCTGGGTGTCTTAGTGCATCAGTCACTGAAAGGAAGCATGCAGGTACAGCAGGCAGTGAAGAAAGCCAATGGAATGTTGGCCTTCATAACAAGAGGAGTTGAGTATAGGAGCAAAGAGGTCCTTCTGCAGTTGTACAGGGCCCTAGTGAGACCGCACCTGGAGTACTGTGTACAGTTTTGGTCTCCAAATTTGAGGAAGGATATTCTTGCTATTGAGGGCGTGCAGCGTAGGTTTACTAGGTTAATTCCCGGAATGGCGGGACTATCATATGTTGAAAGACTGGAGCGACTAGGCTGGTATACACTGGAATTTAGAAGGATGAGAGGAGACCTTATCGAAACGTATAAGATTATTAAGGGGTTGGACACGTTAGAGGCAGGAAACATGTTCCCAATGTTGGGGGAGTCCAGAACCAGGGACCACAGTTTAAGAATAAAGGGTAGACCATTTAGAACTGAGATGAGGAAAAACTTTTTCAGTCAGAGAGTTGTGAATCTGTGGAATTCTCTGCCTCAGAAGGCAGTGGAGGCCAATTCTCTGAATGCATTCAAGAGAGCTCGATAGAGCTCTTAAGGATAGCGGAGTCAGGGGGTATGGGGAGAAGGCAGGAATGGGGTACTGATTGAGAATGATCAGCCATGATCACATTGAATGGCGGTGCTGGCTCAAAGGGCCGAATGGCCTCCTCCTGCACCTATTGTCTATTGTCTATATAAAAACTGCATTCTACTGAACTTCCATCCAAAAATATACAAAATTTCACTTTGAGATTAATGGCATTCAGGAATGTCAATAAAATAAATAAATTTTGTTACTTGCTCCTCTTTGTTGCTCTTCTTAAAGAGCAATAAACAGCACGGTGGCACTGCGGTAGAGTTGTTGCCTTACAGCACCAGAGACCTGGGTTTGATCCTGGCTACGGGTACTTGTCTGTATGGAGTTTGTACGTTCTCCCGGCCACCTGCGTGGGTTTTCTCCAAGATTTTTGGCATCCTCCCACACCCCAAGGACATACACGCGTGTAGGTTAATTGGCTTGGTATAAATGTAAAAGCCAATGTGTAAAATAGTGTCCGTGTGTGGGGTCGCTGGTCGGTGTATCCCTAAACTAGACAAAAATAATGTTCTTTGAGACTCGAGACTCTTGTACCTCTCTCCCATGAAACCTCCCGTCAAATTCGGCTTGCCGTCGAGTTGATCGCCTCAGTGGTGTGATGGTTTCCACATGATTTCTCCACTTGCTTTGTGCTTTGGCTTTCTCAACCAGTTTCTTTGCTTTGGCTAAATTCTTGGCTCGGCATACCTGTTGGATAACATTAACAATTTCAAAAAGTACCAGCATACAAATGAGAAAGTAATGACAAGTATCTGTCAATACCTCCGGATATTTCAAAGCACTTTATAGCTAGTGAAATTGCTTGAAACTGCCAATTTGTGCACAACAACCCCTCACAAATAGTGATACAATATTGTCCACATAATCCAGCCTTTTATTGAGATAAGAATGCTGACAAGGGCACCAAGGATAACTTCAAGGAAAGAAGGCTTGTTCACCCGAGAACAGACATGGCTTCGGGTTTAACATATCATCCAAATAGAAAACCACTCCCAATACAGATTTCTCTCAAATGTGCATTAAACTAAATCTGATTTATGGCCTTAAAATCTTTGGTGGGGTCAGAAACCACAATCTGCTGACTGAGAGACGAGAGTGATCTACGATGATATCAGGCACCAGATTCATGGAACCACAAGAGCACAAAATATGCAAACCAAGCACATGTGGTCTGGTAGTACCAAACTGCGCACCAATTTTATATTAGACCAATATAGTCATGCAGTTGTTATACTCCACTAAAAATATGATTGCTCCCAAGTATACTATTCATAAACTGTAGTAGGTACTTAAAATTCTGAACATGAGAAGGCAGATTTTATTTAAAAATGCAACCATATTTTCATGTATTATTCCCTGGCTGATTCAAACCCAGTCTTAAAAGACAAGTATAAAGATTTTCAGCTTTGGTGACTATATTGCTGACTACAAAAAACATGGCACTCAAAATATGTTTGCGCAAGAGGTTCAAATACCTGATTGCTTTTGGGAGTAAAATCCAAATTCTCATCCATTTTTCTGGCTTTTCCAGCATATTTCGATTGAGAGAGTCGTGTAAACTTCATTCTGAAAAGTCATCACATAAATTCACATCAATAAATCTCATTCTCCATTATGTTCACGTTTTACGTAACTCCACCATTTTTGTAGTTCAAGTCTACCATGAAATTGCACAATATTTACTTGACTGAAACAGGCCATTCAGCCCAACTGATTTATGCTAGCACCGATCATTCTTCAACTTTCATCCAAACCAATCATTCTTTATTTCGATTACATTCCACTTGATGCACATAGCTAGAAATGTAAAATGCAACTTTGCTATTCCTCTCCCTTTAAAAAAAAATCTCATCTCTAATTGCTCATGGGATATCAGTCTGAAGAAGGGTCTCGACCCGAAACGTCACTCATTCCTTCTCTCCTGAGATGCTGCCTGACCTGCTGAGTTACTCCAGCATTTTGTGAATAAATACATGGGATATTGGTGAACATCTTGATCAGCTGTGGTTAAAGAGCAGTGGAAGAAGGGTCTCGACCCGAAACGTCACCCATTCCTTCTCTCCAGAGATGCTGCCTCTCCCACTAAGTTACTCCAGCTTTTTGTGTCTATCCGTGGCCAAAGAGCTCCCAGAGTTCATTGGTCATGGAACTTCAAGACTTTGTGGACATGGCAATTACAGCAAAGTGCTATTATGTTACAATGCATGGATGCCAAGTTTCATGTTCAAACAATCTGGGGTATCCTTTAATTTACCAAAAACATAAATTTTAATTCTTCTCATGGATTTAAGCCAATCACTCAATGCACATATTTAAAATCTGGATATCCAAACATAGGAATGAAAGCGTATCTTCAGCCATTCTCAATGGTTTTACTATTTAGTTTTGCTTAGAGATACAGTGCGGAAACAGGCCCTTCGGCCCACCGAATCCACATCGACCAGCGATCCCCGCACCTTAACACCATCCTGCACACACTACCGTCAAATTACACTTATACCAAGCCAATTAACCGCCAAACCTGTACGTCTTGGGAGTGTGAGAGGAAACCGAAGATCTCAGAGAAAATCCACACGGTCACAGAGAACGTACAAATGTCATACAGACAGCACCCATAGTCAGGATCTAATCCAGGTATCTGGTGCTGCAAGAGCTGTTAGGCAGCAACTCTACCGCTGCGCCACCATGCCTCCCTTCTTTCTACAAGACCATGGCTGATCAGTACTTGGGCCTCACTTATTCACTTTCTTTCATATTCCCTGCTAGTCTTATCCAACAATAAACAGTAATCTGTCTTGGAAATATCAGTTGCCTTTAATAAAAGAGAAGTTGTTGGAGAAGATTCTTAGGAACATTTTTACATTTGAAGAAACAAAGATAATTGATGACATTAGTGCAGTGAATGTTGTCCATGTGGACTTTAGTCCTGGCAAAGTCCCTGGTGGTAGCCCAGTACTACATATAAAGTCACATGGGATCCATGGCGAGATGGTAAACTGAATCCAAAATTGACTTGGTCATAGAAGGCAAAGTTGTTTTTTTTTAAGTAAAGGTCTTGGACCTCCATTGTTTGTAACATATAACAATGATTTAGATGAAAATACAGTTGTCTGATTAGTACGTCTGCAGACAGCATGAAAATTGGTGTTCTAGATAGAAGGAAAGTTGACAACAAATGGAGTAGGATGTTAATCAGTTGGAAATTTGGACGGCTAAATGACACATGGATTTTAATTTGGACAAGTGATGATGTATTTGAGAGGTCAAATCCAAGAGGAAAGTATGTAGGTAATGAAAGGACTTTTGGACTGACGTACAGGGAAATCTTGGGATTCAAGTCAATGGCTCCCTGACAGTGACAACACACAATATGCTTTTACAGAAAACATACATCGGGCTTGCCTTCGTTTGTCAGGGCAGTGAGCATAAAAGTCAGTCTGAAGAAGGGTCTCGACCCGAAACGTCACCCATTCCTTCTCTCCTGAGATGCTGCCTGACCTGCTGAGTTACTCCAGCATTTTGGGAATAAACACCTTCGATTTGTACCAGCATCTGCAGTTATTTTCTTATACTATATAATAAAAGTCAGGAAGTGATGTTACAGCCATATAAAATGTTTGTTAGGTCATATTTGGGTGTGTGTGTGCTGGCTGGTTGCATCATGGTGGTACGAGCAGATACATTGTAATGTTTAAGAGACATTTAAACTGGTGTGAACAGGGAAGGTTTCGAGACAGATACTACAGACCATGGGCTGGAAGATCGGATCAGTTTACATTCGCATCATGGTCGACATAGACTTTTGGGACGAAGGGGATGTTTCATGTTCTAAATAAACCCTGTCAGAATACATTTAAAGAATGTATTATGCATCTTATGAAGAATATATAACTTCTCCCCATTTTAAATTTAGAGTAGAATATTTAGTTACTAAAATGTCATTTTATAATTGAAAAATAAGTCAGCCAAACAAGTAGCAAGCCCATTCTCTACAAAAAATCTTTTTGTAATCTTCTTCAAAACTCAAGCCAAAGCATATCTTGCCAGTAATTGTTTGGACAATAAATAGAAATTCCCAAGTGGCATGAGCCCAGACATCGTCAAACAATGCAGGAAGCCCTGTCCCACTTAGTAAATGAGGGTGTAACGAAGCTGTAAATACCAAAGGGCCTCCCTCCAGTCAGTTAGACATAGCTGGGCAACATTAGATACTCTACAACTGACCTCTGCCTGGGATCCACTGCCAATCTAGCAACCCCAGGGCAAAATGTACACAAAATGCTGGAGTAACTCAGCAGGGCAGGCAGCATCTCTGGAGAGAAGGAATGGATGACGTTTTGGGTCGAGACGCTTCTTCAGACTGTCCTCGACCCGAACTGGCACCCATCCCTTGGCTCCAGAGATGCTGCCTGTCCTGCTAAGTTACTCTAGCATTTTATGTCTATCTTCAGTGTAAACCAGCATCTGCAGTTTCTTCCTACACAAGTTGTACACCACTTCAGTAAGGACAGAATCCCAACACAATAAACAATTATACACACACGCAGACTTTTGCATCCAGACTTTCTTCCCAGCAAGATCGCATTTTAATCTACATGCAATGACTAAACATTCAAATATTAGGCGTAAGCTATTCCTCTGCAGCAGGTTACCAGTGAATCACCCATTTCTGAGCTGCATTATTCTTTGCTTCAAGAATAAAAACAATCATTTACAAATGTTTCCTATATAGTACAACATAAGAGAAAAAACAAAAAGCCTAGATTCCATGTATTCAGCACTAGATCTCCAAGTCAGTTGTAGGTTAATATTTGAGGCATGTGACAGCAGATTTATTGGTTCAATTTTTCAGATGGACATAATTAATTCAGTTCCGATTAATTAGTATTAATTCTGAAGGGTCTTGACCCGAAACGTCACCCTTTCTTTCTCTCCAGCGATGCTGCCTGTCCAGATGAGTTACTCCAGCATTTTGTGTCTATCTTTGGTTTAAACCTGCATCTGCAGTTCCTTCATACATAATTAATTCCGTTTTATAAAAAACTGTCAGTAATTACTGTTGGAATACAAGTAATTTATTATTCAGTGTTATCACCAGGATAATTTAGCACACAAATAGTAAAACATTTTATGATGAGAAAAATCACAAATACCGAAGCTGTAATGGTCTTCCACTTTGAGACAAGCTCACAATTCATCTTTTGAATTGCATGCCGCGACAACTAGTATTTCAGCCTGGTTTAATAATTAAGGTTTGCAAAAACAAATGTCACTAAACTGACAGGCTTTCCACGATTTAAGCTGATGAAGCATGGAGATTGCACTCAGAAATGTAGAACACTGATATCCTTGGGATAACACACACAGTTCAAATTAATTAAATAAGCACGCAGCAAATAATATTAGAACAGGTATATGGAAGTTCAGAGTACACTTAAAATATGAAAACCTACATTAATTTCCATTAATACCAAGTCTGGAAAATAAGATTTAATAAGAGAACAACCTTCAATTAAAAATTACAGCACTCCTGTGATAGTATCTCTCCCCTTACATTCCTAACACTTCACTATTCCAATATTAACACTAATTGCATTCAGTATTAAACAAATTCTAATTGCCTGTATTATGACAACCAGTTAGTCACACGATGACAACAAATTTCAAAGATACCTTCATATCAAAATATATTAATATCATGTAAAGTTGATCAGGAGATACATAGGTACACAGACAATAAGTGCAGGAGTTAAGCACTTTACCTGATAGGGCTTTGGTTAGAGGTGACAGGAAGCATTTCTGCTTTGTAGATGCTATTTGCTTCTGAGAAACAGTGTATTCGTTTTGGGGTTGATACATGGACTGGGGTTCCCAGACAGTCTGCAATGGGCTTATTTGGAGTCTGACAATGGATAGAAACATCTCTCTGCTGTCTAAGGCTTTGCCTTGTAACTCTGCAAGTTTCACTTGATCGAGTAGTTGCTGGATCAATACGCGTTAAATGTCTCAATTCTGATGTGCCCACATTTGGACCAGCTTCCTTCTCTTCACCATCAATTACATTTTTACACTCTGCTTTTCCAAAGTCCTGGGAACTTTTTTTGCCTTTTAGCTTTTTCGCCTTTTTCATGGCTGTGTTTCCACGGTTTTTTAATTTCACCCTGGAATCTTTACTGGTTTGGTTTGACATAACAGGCTCAACAGATTGTTCATTTTCTTTCTCTTGGCAAAGCTTCTCTCTACCTTCTTCTGCTGCTGCTTCACTTGGTGCTAATCCTTCCCTTGAGCCTCTTGGCTTCTGTGTCATCTTCTTGACCCCGTTTTTTGCCAGTTCCATTGAGGAGGTTTGCCTGAAGGCATTCATAAACTGTTCCCTCTCAACACGACCACATTTGGTCTTTACAGGACTCTTGTCTGATAGGTCCAACACGGACAACTCCAGTTCTTCCTCAGCTATCACAACATTGGATCTTCTGGGAGGAGCTGGGTCAGCACCATCTGTACAATGTGGGTTTGCAGCCTGGTGCTCAACTACCTCATCTTCAGGGTCGACCTTCTTTCGCAAAAAGATCGATGCTATCTTGTGCCGTTTTACTTTGGAAACGCGAGGCAAGGTAGACACAGGACTGGGATGAATTTGGACATGGACAGTCACGATTTTAGGAGACGCTGTCTGAGGGACTGTTAAGTCTGCATTTTCTACTAGGCTGTCAGACTTGTCAAACTCCTGGACTACTTCAGAATGGAGCCCAGCCCCTTTCTCAGGCAAAACCTCCTCATTCTCCTGGTTCTTCATAAAGTCCTCAAATGACACAATGACAGTGCTGTTGTTCAGGGAACTAGTCTCCTCAGCAGTTGGGTTTACATTTGTCTCACTGAGACATGTTCCTTCATCTTCAATGACCACAAACTGGGAAGCCACGGTACTTTCATTGCTGCTTTCACAGCTATCGTCCTTTGCCACATTCTCAACATCCATCGGTCCAGGGGAATGCACCTCTTTATCTCCAAACTTTTGTTTCTGCGACTTCTTCGAAAGGTTGACAGATTTTTTACACTGTCCCTTTCTGCCCCCTGCTGCTGTCTTTCTTTGTGTAGCGGTGTCAAGATCAAAAGAAGCATCCTCCTTGTCGTCTTCAAACAGTTCCTGGCTCTCTGCACAAAGCCGAGCGATCAGTGCGGCTGTATCACTGCCAAGAACCCCGACACCAGACCTTACGTCGCATACTTCTTCAACACTCGAGCTGCTGGCATCACTAATTTCATCCATCGCATTGCACTCAGAAGCCAAGAGCCTATCGTGTAAGTTAACTCTTTTACCAGACAGTTTCCTTTTTGGGGTTTGATGCTTGCCTTCCAAGTCCGTTGTTAATTCCTTACTGTTCACAGATATTCCCTCTGAATTTTCCCCTTCCCATTCAACTGTTGTTGGTGAAGTAACGCGTTGTCCACTTTGAGTTTTCTTGAAGTAATCAAGTATGTTGCTGGATTTGTGTGATGGAGAGGATGCGTCAACCGATTTGGACACTGGCGAAAAGTAGCTTCTGATTGTGTTTGTGGGGGATTCCTCAACATCCTTCCTCTGCTTCTTACATGGCTGCAAAATAAATGTAATCATGTTTCATACCTTAAATCAATATTTGCTTTAAAAACACAAGTGGATAAGTAACTTGAAAAGTCACTGCTCAGTTAATAATTAGACTCCTGCAGATCATCCAAAAACGAAATTCTATTACACTTGACAAGGCAAACCCATATACTTTCTAGTTGCTCTTTATGCCTGGTAATTCACTCTACTATTTGCATTATTAAAGCAATAAATGACCCAGGCACAGATGAGGCAGGAGGTACTTGATAGAACCAGTGGTTAGATAGTTTGGTTGCGTACTCTTTCTCATTAATGTCAGGCTTTTTTAATGTTCCTAACAAATGGACTCCAACTTCTCAACGCCATTCCAAATGCTCCTTTTCCACTTTGAACATCCATGGGCTAAGTACTCCCACAGATCATTGTCAGGTTTTGACCTTACTGTTATAGGTAATTTATCCTGAAATGTAATAACCAGGTAACATTGACAATATTTATAATATCACGTTCAAAATGGTGTCAAATAGTGTCAACATTGAAATATTGCAGCCTGTTAATCCAAAGCCCGGATTCTTCACTGTCCAACACCACGAGCGTTTTAAGTAAAGCTTCAGTGGTAGAGATGTTGGTTTGTGAGACAATAACATTGGTTCACATACCCTGGCAATGGGGAGGATCGTCCACAGAAATACTGATGACATTTCATACATATTTAGAACTAACTGTTATAGGTAATTTAACCCAAATGTAATAACCAGGTAACATTGACAGTATTTATAATATCACTTTCAAAATGTACACCTTGATCCACAACGGTTAAGAATTTGTTATAAAGATCAACAAAACAAAGCATATTCTCACCTGATCATATTCCTCCACTGTATCGGCCATATCAAGAATCCCAACCATATCAGCAAACTCTCCCCTTATCACTCAGAAACCTACAAGCCATGGGCATTTGACAAGAGTTAGAATCATTGAAAAATGCAGGCTTTAAAATTATCATGTCGTTTTGCTTTAGATTATTAAATGTTGTGACTTCAAGGGATGACAAACGATTGAGGCTTCTTTCAAGAGTAAGACGTGCCTCTCAGCAGGGATATTGACAAATTTTAATTCATGTTGAAAGCCACATACTCGCCTTAAGAGCCCTGGCCCGGGGACGACAGCCGTGGACCCACATCTCATTGCCCCTCACACATTTACACCGACAGCGGGCCCACTGGAGGGGAATCCTTCCCCCTTCCCCCCCCCCCCCCCCAGTCCAGTAACTGGCTTTTAGAGTGAAATGGAAAAGCCGTCAGTTAGATTTAAGCTGCATTTTTCAAGGGGCAATATATTTTGCAGTGAGATTTGGGCGGTGGTGGTAAAGGCGGCAGATCGTTTTCTTTTCCCCCGCCCGTCGTCCCACCGGCCGCTCGCCTCAAGCCGCGGGGCAGAAGCGCCTTTGAAAGAGGCGCCGAAAGCGTCTCGGGCCAGCGAGAAATGGCGCCAATGCGCTCTGCCCTTTCACCCCCCTCCCCCCCACCCACCCGGCCAATCACGTCGCGGGCTTGGTCATCCGGTGTCAATCATCTGCCCGAAGCCCGCCCCCCCACGACCGCCCATTGGTTACAAAAGTCTCCACCCTCCGGTCGCACACGATCACCGATTGGATACGGCGTCTGTCCATCAGTCACCTCCCCCGTACCCGCCCCCAAGACCGCCCATTGGCGGAGACTGTCCCCGCCCACCACCCGAATATCAGATCACCGACATGTCCATCAGTCTCGACAGGAGTGCCTGCCCCCCACGACCGCTCATTGGTTACAAAAGTCTCCGCCCTCCGGTCGCACACGGCCACCGATTGGATACGGCGTCTGTGCATCAGTCACCTCCCCAGTACCCGCCCCCTGCGACCGCCTATTGGCTGTAGAATCCCCACCCCCGAGCGAGGTCAGGCCACCGATTGGATGCGGCGCTTGCCGATCCGTCAGGGCACCAACGCCCGCCTCTCCGAGGCAGCCCATTGGCGGAGAATTTCTCCGCCCTTCGCTCGCATCCGACCACCGATTGGATGTGATGTCTGTCAATTAGTTACCGCTCCAGTGCCCGCCCCTCGCGCCAACCCGTTGGCTGTGGCTATCTCCGCCTTCAGCTCGAGTTCGATCACCGATTGGGCGCGGCATTCGTCCATCAGTCGCGGCCGAAGAGCTCGTCCATTGGCTGGAACTGAACCCGCCCTCCGCCCGAATACGATCACCAATTGGATGCCACGCCCGTCACTTAATTAATCGACCCGCCCTCCCGACAGAGTGCGATCACCGATTGGATGTAAGGGCTGCCAGTCACGTGCGATTGACGGGCGGGGGAGGCGCTGGGCCTCGACTCGTCCTGTCAATCGCTCCGCCCGCCCGCCCGCCTGCCCGCCTGTGGATCTCTCCCTTCAGCGCTCCGCTCCTGCTATCAAACTGATTTATTTTTTTAACGCGGGTAAGTCTTTCAGAAAATTGATTTATTTTCACTCCAGAAGCGGGAATCTGTCACTTACTTTTTAAAAAAAAAATGCTTCGATCAAAATTCCTGTGTAAGAAGATTTAGCCCTGACCTGATTAACTGGTGCAGAGCCTGAGGCAACTCGGATAAAACTTCAGGGGGGGAAGAACAACTTCTCTCGACATCTCATCTTTTGCTGCCACCTTCTCGTTTCCATTTGTCCCGAGTTTAAATTCAGCTTTTAAATGAAGAACGTGACAGGGTTGAGTTGAAGATTTTTTTCATGTTGGGTGTGAGTTTCCACGGCTGTCAGAGTGGATGGAGTAAGTTAGTGGAGGACATCGAGCTTTTTGCACTTAAGAGTCATCGAGTGATACCGTGTGGAAACATGCCCTTCTTCGGCCCAACTTGCCCACACCGGCCAACATGTCCCAACTACGCTTGGTCCATATCCCTCCAAACCTGTCCTATCCATGGACCTGTCTAACTGTTTCTTAAACGTTGGGATAGTCCCAGCCTCAACTACCTCCTCTGGCAGCTTGTTCCATACAAGGTCCACATATCCCTCCAAACCTGTCCTATCCATGTACCTGTCTAACTGTTTCTTAAACGTTGGGATAGTCCCAGCCTCAACTACCTCCTCTGGCAGCTTGTTCCATACAAGGTCCACATCTCCCTCCAAACCTGTCCTATCCATGTACCTGTCTAACTGTTTCTCAAACGTTGGGATAGTCCCAGCCTCAACTACCTCCTCTGGCAGCTTGTTCCATACAAGGTCCACATCTCCCTCCAAACCTGTCCTATCCATGTACCTGTCTAACTGTTTCTTAAACGTTGGGATAGTCCCTGCCTCAACTACCTCCTCTGGCAGCTTGTTCCATACAAGGTCCACATATCCCTCCAAACCTGTCCTATCCATGTACCTGTCTAACTGTTTCTTAAACGTTGGGATAGTCCCAGCCTCAACTACTGGGCGGCACGAACTTGGAGGGCCGAAAAGGCCTGTTTCCGGCTGTAGATATATGATATGATGATATGATACCTCCTCTGGCAGCTTGTTCCATACAAGGTCCACATCTCCCTCCAAACCTGTCCTATCCATGTACCTGTCTAACTGTTTCTTAAACGTTGGGATAGTCCCAGCCTCAACTACCTCCTCTGGCAGCTTGTTCCATACAAGGTCCACATCTCCCTCCAAACCTGTCCTATCCATGTACCTGTCTAACTGTTTCTCAAACGTTGGGATAGTCCCAGCCTCAACTACCTCCTCTGGCAGCTTGTTCCATACAAGGTCCACATATCCCTCCAAACCTGTCCTATCCATGTACCTGTCTAACTGTTTCTTAAACGTTGGGATAGTCCCAGCCTCAACTACCTCCTCTGGCAGCTTGTTCCATACAAGGTCCACATCTCCCTCCAAACCTGTCCTATCCATGTACCTGTCTAACTGTTTCTTAAACGCTAGGATAGTCCCAGCCTCAGCTACCTCCTCTGGCAGCTTGTTCCATACAAGGTCCACATATCCCTCCAAACCTGTCCTATCCATGTATCTGTCTAACTGTTTCTTAAACGCTAGGATAGTCCCAGCCTCAGCTACCTCCTCTGGCAGCTTGTTCCATACAAGGTCCACATATCCCTCCAAACCTGTCCTATCCATGTATCTGTCTAACTGTTTCTTAAACGCTAGGATAGTCCCAGCCTCAGCTACCTCCTCTGGCAGCTTGTTCCATACACCCACCACCCTTTGTGTGAAAAAGTTACCCCTCGGATTCCTATTAAATCTTTCCCCCTTCACCTTAAACCTATGTCCTCTGGTCCTCGATTCCCCTACTCTGAGCAAGAGACTCTGTGCATCTACCCCGATCTATTCCTCTCATGATTTTGTACACATCTATAAGATCACCACGTCATCCTCCTGTGCGAGATAACCACTTATGAGGTGTTTGCGCAATAATAAACCAGAATCAACCAGAACCATGGAATAGAGACCCAGCCTACTCAACTTCTCCAGAAAGCTCACACCCTCCAGTCCTGGCAACATCCTCGTAAATCGTTTCTGAATCCTTTCAAGTTTGACAATATCTTTCCAAAAACTACAACTGGTGCAGAGGCAACTCAGATATAACTTCATGGGAACTATTTCTCGGCATCTCATCTTTGCTGCCACCTTCTCATTTACATTTGTCCCGAGTTTCAGCTTTTAAATTAAGAATGTGACAGCACTGAGTTAAAGATTTTCATTTTGGATGTGACTTTTCACGCTGTCAGAAGAGTAGTTTGTGGAGGACTTCGAGCTTTTTGCACTTGTGTTGGTATTTTTTTTTAATGTATTGACTTTTTCTGGTTTATTATGTTAGCTATTGAGTACTGTGTTTGCAGGCTTGTTATGGTTCTTCAAGTAATATTGTCATTGTTTCTTTGTGAGTACATATGACAAGTAAACAATCTTGTCTCCTGAATTAGACAATAAACTGAAATGGAACTGAACTGAATAATGAAGATAGACACAAAAAGCTGGAGTAACTCAGCGGGACAGGTAGCATCTCTGGAGAGAAGGAATGGGTGACGTCACCCATTCCTTCTCTCCAGAGATGCTGCCTGTCCCGCTGAGTTACTCCGGCTTTTTGTGTCTATCTTCGGTTTAAACTAGCATCTGCAGCATAGATAGGTATATGGTCAGCATGAACGAGGTGGACTGAAATAACCCTTTCTGTGCTCGGCGCTTCTATGATTCTTGGTGGTTAGGCACATTGGATGTTCCCAATCTCTCACATCACCCTAATTTGGAAAGGGATCAATGTTACTTCATCACTACTGAGTCCACTTTCTGCAAGACCCCACTCAAAATCACTGTGGGAGCCCTGCCATTATCCTCTCGAGTAGATCCTCAGGATTGAGAGATTTTATTCCAGTCCGGTTTTGAGGAGATGGAGAAGGTTGATGTGGAAATTGCAGACTTAGTCGCATATGGGACAGAAGGTGCCTGATGTTCAGGTAGGCGTGATGATAAGCTCCTTTCCCCAGTTACGCAGGGATTCCGTGTACTCCCATGGTTTTTAATGCCTCCTACTTTGATCAGTCATGGTCAGAAATTCCAGAAAGTTGGTGGGGATGTTCCAAGAAGCACTTTCTTCAGAGGGTCAGAAGTGATTTAAGTCGTGGATCAAAATGACTGCAATGATGCTTACATTCTGAACAAAATGTACAAGATCCTTGAATAGTGTTGTGGTAATGAGTAGATGGAATGAAAATGAGGTAGATAGGAGGTCCAGACTGCACTCTAACTGGTGAGAGGATGGTTCAGTTGCTTGATAACAGCTGGGAAGAAACTGCCCCTGAATCTGGAAGTATGTGTTTTCAAACTTCTGTACCTCTTGGCTGATGGGAGAGTGGAGAAGAGGGACTGGCCGGGGTGCGACTGGTCCTTGATGATGCTGGTGGCCTTGCCGAGGCAGCGTTAAGTGTAGATGGAGTCAATGGAAGGTAGATTGCTTTGCGTGATGGTCTGAGATACGTCCACAACTCTCTGCAATTTCTTGTGTTCATGAACTGAGCTGACCCAACCATACTGTGATGCATCCCAATAAAATGTTTTCTACGGCGCATCTGTAGATGTTGGAGGGTTGTTGGGTACATGTCAATTTCCCCAGCCTTCTAAGGAAATAGAGGCGTTGGTATGCTTTCATGGCCATAGCTTCGATATGGCTCGTCCAGGACAAATTGCTGGTGATATTTATTCTTAAGAACTTTAAGTTTTTGATCATTTCCCTCCAAACCTTACCTATTCTTGTACCTGTGAAAGCTTCTTTTAAATGTCAAAATTCATGTATGTACAGCCCTTTGTGTGAAAAAAACCTGCCCTTCTGATCCTCTGTATATATTTTCCTCCTCAGCTGAAACCTAATTCTGAGGGACAATTTCTTCACGTAGAGTGTGGTGGGTATAGGGAATGAGCTGCCAGAGGAAATAATTGAGGCAATGCTGTAACAACATTGAAAAGTTATTTGGACAGGTATATGGATAGGAATGTTTTATAGGGATATGGGGCAAACATGGGCAGGTGTTTCTAGTGACTGGGGCATCATAGTCAGCATGGGCATGTTGGGCTGAATGGCCTGTTTTGCACTATATGACTCTAGTGAACAACTTGCAGAGCTTTGGAGAAAGTGGATGAAAGGGACTGATTGGATTGCTGTACAATGAACCATAATATATTCAATGGACCAAACGGTATTTCAGTGCTGTAATAGTTCCAGGATAAGTAGATTCAGTGATGTGTTTGAGGGATAAATATCAGTGCAAAGATACGAAGGCTACTCTCCCTCCCACTACTCTTTTCTGAAATAGTGTCATGGAACCTTTAGTGTTCATGGTCTTATCCAAAAGAATCTGAGAAATGCATGGGAGTGTCAGCTTGGGTTTTGTTCTTGAGTCTCTGGAAACTTGCAATTGAAAGCTCTGACTCAGGGATGAACGTGCTGCCAACTGAGTCACAGCTGACGACGAAGAAAATTTGATTATTAATACGAGGTAAATCAAAATCTTGTGAAGGGAGTTAAGTAAAGTATTTTGTGACCATGGGAAGCACGTAATTAGATTTCGGTATTGCAAAGGAAGTCTGTTGCTTTATTAAAAGAAAATCAAAAGCTGTAGATGCTAAAAACAGAAAATGCTGGAAACCCTTAGCAGACTGTGCCTTCTTTAGAAAGAGAAGTGGAGTTATGTATCAGGAAAACCTGCATCAGAACATAACAGTCATAGAGTTGTACAGCACAGAAACAGGTCCTTCGGCCCAAATCGTCAATGACGATTAAGATGCTCTGAGCTAGTCCATTTGACTGTTTGGCCCATACGCCTCTAAACCCTTCCTATCCATGTACCTGTGCAAATGCTTTTTCAATGTTATTGTATCTGTCTCAATTAGTTCATCTGGTAGCTCGTTCCATGTAACCACCACTCTGTGTGAAAAAGCTGCCCCACAGGTTCATATTAAATCGTTCCCCTCTCACCTTAACCCTACGTCCTCTTGTTCTTGATTCTCCTATCCTGGGCAAAAAAGCTTAGTGCGTTCACTTTATCAATTCCACTCAAGGTTTTAGACATGTCTATAAAATCACTCCTCAGCATCCTGCGCACCAAGGAATAAAGTCCTAGCCTGTCCAACCCACCCTACAGCTCAGATCCTCGAATCCTGGCTACGTCCTTGCAAATCTTCTCTGCACTCTTAAACCCAAATTGTTTGCCTTTGTATAAATTCTGCCTGGCCTGCTGAATTATTCCAGATTTTACTTTTTCAACTGTTATTTTATTTGGCTTCTATTTTGAATTTTTCTGTCAGTTTAATAGAAATAACATTTTAATATTTTGATAAGAAAAATTGGTTTGAACTGCTTATTGGAAATTGAGAGAATTAAAATGAGCTAAATTGTTATTAAGGGCTCTTGGTGGTCCATGAAATGCAATGAGAAATATGTGCATGTGTTTATTATTTATTAGTTCCTGAGCTAAGTGAGTCTGCTGGAAAAATTCAGCACACGTGATATCAGGCACAGGTGTTTTTGTTCATCTCCGCCTGCAGTTAAATAACTAACAACTCATTCTGGGTTGGAACAAGAAGGTTGAAAACGAAGGATGCATTTGGTTGCTAGAATCCAAATGAGGTGACATAATGGCAGATGTTTGCGGGAGATTAAAGTTAATTTGTCATTAAAGATCACAATTTAGTTTCTCTATTCCCTAAAGAAAAAGTCTGGAAGATTGGATGAACATCACAGTGCCTTTTCTTTTCATAATCTTTTGTGTTGCTTTTGTGTTCCCTTTTAACTCTCTTTATAATTTTTTTCCTTTTTTAATACTTTTTTGGGATCTTTAAAAACTATAAGGTGCCTTCCTGTTTCGAACAGCATGGACCTATGTCTATCTTCTGGAGGGGAAAGAGGGTGCAGTGATGGGTCACTGGATGTACGGCTAGTTACCACCATAGCACAACCAACACGACACCTTAGAATTGTTGCAGTACGAACGTAGGCCACTCAGCCCATCAAGTGTATGCCAACTCTTTCATCCGCAGTCTTGACAGTATCGTGCTTCTGATTTCCTACAGCTCTGCTTTCCCAATTGCCTTCTGAAGCCACTGAATGGTTTATCCACCATCCCAGTGGACAGTAAATTCCAGATCATTATTACTTTTTTTTTAAAGAAAAAATGTTTTTCCTAGCATTCCCCTCATTATAAATCGGTACTCCTTCTGACTGAACTACCTGCTAATGGGGAAAGCTTTTCACAATGCTGATCATCACCTTGTAAACATCTAAGAGCCATCATTACTGCACAGAAAATGATCTAATCGTCAGTCTGACATTTGATCTGAAATCACTTCTGTCTGGAACCATCTGATGTAGCCCAGTCCATCACACAGACCAGACTTTCCACCATTTACTCAAGGGTGAAGAGGAAAACGTTGGTGCATATTTTTTTTAAACTGAGACGGTTCAAGTTGGTGCACTGTCGGTAGTATGAATAATTCTGTTAATTTTTACCCGGCTTACAACTTTCAGCTGAATGCACTGGTTTGGAAGCTTCTGATCATACCCGATCTCAAGCTAAGCAGGCACGGGCTTGGCTGTTATAGAGATGATGCAGTGACACTGAAGTAGAGGAAGAGGGGGAGAAACTTTATTTAGATCCATGTGCATTTCCTTCCTGATTTGGAGTTCTTGAGCAAGGCAAAAAAAGGTCTGTTGATTAAAGGCTGGGGGGTGGGTAATTGATGAAAATAGCTGACTTCCGGAGTGTGTCTGACAAGTCCATTTTTTTGTGGCTGGAATTCGAAGCAAACACTCCTTGTATCGCACCTTTGCAATGTCCCGAGGTATTTCCTGGTAGTTATCTACAACATGTGGTGATAGTGGTTGGTATTAGAATTAGAGAGGCAGCACGATTTAGGGAGGAATGTTCAGAGCCTGAGCCCTTGGTAGCAGAAGGTTGTGGTGGAGTGATGAAAATCAGACGAGCAATAGCCCAGAGTTGACTGGATGCAGACACGAGGGTTGTCTGACTACTGGTGGTTACAAAAATAGATACACTGCTATGCCATGGAGGTATTAGAAAATGAGGGTGAAAGTTTAATAGTTTAAGATGCGGCTGAAATCTTAAGAAAATGGCTGGCTGAGTTTTAGATGGTTTATGTTTATGGAGAATAGAACAAGGGATTTATTCACAAAATGCTGGAGTAACTCAGCAGGTCAGGCAACATCTCGGGAGACGTTTCGGAACAAGGGAAGTTGGCTGGGAGCGTGTTGAAATTTTCTCGTTTGGAGACAAACAAGAAATGGATGACTGTTCCAGCAGATGGTGGAGTCAGAGAGGTAGAAGTAGATGGTAGACATAAACAGAGGTAGAAGTAAATGGTAGACATAAAAAGCTGGAGTAACTCAGCAGGTCAGGCAACATCTATGGAGAAAAGGAATTGGTGACGTTCCGGGTCGAGACCCTTCTTCAGACCTACTTCAGAAGTAGATAGTTGGTTCTGTGGTGGCATGGTATGTGGTTGGAAGGTCATCTTGCCACATGTGACATCCAAGACTGTGCAGACGGGTTTGTTCTTGGACTATTGCCAGGGAGAGGAACAACCCTAGAGAACACATTTTGTGACCGGAATATTTTGTGAAGACACCTCACATTGGATGTTGGAAAACCACTCTGACAATCTAGAAACCACATTGGAGTTGTCCAAGGCCAGTGGGATAATGTGCAGAGCCAAAGTTAGGTCCTCAGGAGATACTGGAGGTAATATGTAGCAGGCAGAGAGAATTCTCAGGCAACAACAGGATAGATAAGAATGGAAACGGACGAGTGGAGTCCTGATTCCTCACCCCACCCACCAACCCTGAAGGATGTCTACCGGAGCAACACTCTTTAATGCTGATGTCAGGTTTTTAAGATTAATTGTATTCTGTGCCCATAAAAGGAAACTTTATTCTTGCAATATGTTACAACTACTTTATTAATACGAACAAATTTAACCACTGGATATATCGATATTTTCTACAAATGCACCCTAAAGCCTTACATGCCATACAACATTCAGCTCACAGGTTTGCTATGTGTGAAAATAATTTTCACACATAGCAAACCTGTGAGCTGAATGTTGTATGGCATGTAAGGCTTTAGGGTGCATTTGTAGATGGAATTAAGAAAATATCGATATATCCAGTGGTTAAATTTGTTCGTATTAATAAAGTAGTTGTAACATATTGCAAGAATAAAGTTTCAAACACATTTAAAATTAGATGAACATTCCTGACATAAACCCCTTCATTAGAAGTAGTATGACAAATTGACTGCTGTATCACACAGAGGGTGGTGGGTGTATGGAACGAGATGTCAGAGAAGGTAGTTGAGGTAGGAACTATTGTAATGTTTAAGAAACAATTAGACAGGTACATGAGATAGGACAGGTTTAGAGGGATATGGGCCAAATGCAGGCAGGTGGGACTAGTGTAGAAGGGACATGTTGGCTGGTGCAGGCTAGTTGGGCCGAAGGGCCTGCTTCCACGCTGTATGACTATTGCTCTATTTGCTGCATTTTCGGAACAATATACTCAAGATTTCATGGTATATTTAAGATCATACTGTACTGTGGTTTCATGAAGCATTTGCATCAGTGTGCTCCTGTCAAGTGTAGTGGTAGTAATGGCAAGTGTCTGGTTAAGAAATAGACTGAATAAATGAAAACTCCAAGGTGAGTGCTGCAGTCCTTGGGTGTGGGCTTAATTACGTACAAAATTAGATGAGTTAGTCAGGTACAAGTCTGAGAAGGTAGCTCAGGGTTGTCCATTTCTAGTAATGATCCATCTGACAAATCTATTAGGCAAAACTGATGCATCATATGTTATTGACAACGAAAACCAAATTCGGAATGGACGTTTTTTAGGGCTATGTATTTTAATGATTGTTTGTTTTGGATCAAATGCCAATCTAGTCTCTGAGTCAGAAATCATGTACAGAAGCAGAGGACTGCAGAGTAAAGAGATCCAGAACTAAGGATGAGGGCTTTGGAGTGGACTTTAGTGCCCCTCTTTGCAGATGGTGAAGTACTGGGTAAAGCCTTGATTGCACTTGCCTCTGTCACCAGAGTTTTACAAACTAGCTCAGTAACAAATAAAGTACAAGAACGTCACATGGAAACATAGAAAATAGGTGCAGGAGTAGGCCATTCGACCCTTTGAGCCGGCACCGCCATTTAATATGATCATGGCCGTAAATCAGTACCCCGATGCCCGTGACATCACTGATGCCAATGGGCAAAATACAAAACGCTGCAGGAACTCAGTGGGTGAGGCAGCTTTTGTGGAGGGGATGGGCAGGCAACGTTTCGGGTTGCGATCCTTCATCAGTCTGAATTGGTGTATATCCATTTCCCCCAACAGATGCTGCCTGGCCACCAGAGTTACTCCATTACTGTGTTTTGCTCAAGATTACAGCATCTACACCTTCTTGTGTCTCCACATAATGTCTACAGGACTGAATGAATCCCAACTTTCATTGAGAAAAGTGGAGGCAGAAAGGGAAATTGTTTCAAAAATAATTATCTGTTTAATGTCTGCTTGTCGGTCAGAAAGAATCTTTGGGGAAGAGGTTCTAAGAATAAGCAAGCGGGACAAAAAAGGGAAGTGTACGTATCAAAGAATGTTGCAGGGTCATAGTGAGATTGTGGAACCATGGCAGCTGCTATACTAGTCCATCACAGTCTTACGACAGTGTGCTTTGAAATACTGCCTTCATTTTGTCTGATAGGTCTCACTTTGGTGCTGTTCCCACTCCACCTGCCCTCTCCCACTGCCAATTCAACAGAATTCATTGCCACAGACAGCTGTCAATGGATATTTTTAAGGCAGAGATAGATTCATGATTAGTAAGGGTGTCAGAGGTCATGGGGAGAAGGCAGGAGAATGGGGTTGAGTGGGAACGATAGTTGAGTGGGGCGGCACGGTGGCGCAGCGGTAGCGAATGCAGCGCCGGAGACTCAGGTTCGATCCTGACTACGGGCGCCGTCTGTACGGAGTTTGTACGTTCTCCCCATGACCTGCGTGGGTTTTCTCCGAGATCTTCGGTTTCCTCCCACACTCCAAAGACGTACAGGTATGTAGGTTAATTGGCTGGGCAAATGTAAAAATTGTCCCTAGTGGGTGTAGGATAGTGTTAGTGTGTGGGGATCGCTGGGTGGCGCGGACCCGGTGGGCCGAAGGGCCTGTTTCTGCGCTGTATCTCTAAATCTAAAAAAAACCAGCCATGATTGAATGGCGGAGTAGACGCTGGGCCGAATGGCCTAATTCTGCTCCTATCACTTTTAACATGAATAATTTGGAGAGTTAGTGTCTTGTTTGCCTCATTGCAGGGCGCACTTGGCTGAATCATTACACAGTCTGCTCGAGCATGAAATTTGGGGCTGATAATCTCGTGCTAAACTGAGGAAATACTAGATTTTCACAGTAGCAATCTCAAAAATCTTCTTCCCTGTACTCTCTGTGGGTGGAGGTGAAAGACGCCATAGTATTCTCCAAATAAGAGCAGGGATATTTTCCCCAGTACCCCGAACAATATTTATTCTCAATTAACAACACCAAAAATGATTTTGCAGTGGTCTACCTAGGTTGTTTGTGAGAGTTTTCTGTATTCAAACCAAATCTGCTTCTTTGTGTTTCACTGGTTGAGAAGTGCTTGGGCACTACGTAAATGGAGATTGTTTCTTTATTTTTGCACTTGGCAAGAGGAAAGGTAGAAACGCCGTCTATTATGAATCGACTGAGTAATAATTTAGCAGATTTGAAACTGGACCCTGAGAAGTTTGGGCAAATCTCGTTTCATTAGAAGGCTGATTTCCGTGCCGCTTTGGAAAATAGTTGATAATCATTTCAAGGGTAAGAATGTGAGGGAGAAATGAATGCAAGGTTACGTAGATAGGTTGAAATGAAGTAAGGAGAGTGGAGGCCAGAGAAACATTAAACATTGGCACAAACCTTCAGCTGAATGTTTCACAACACAGAGGTTAAACAATAAATTGCTGATGTTTGCCCTAAATCTGTTTCGAATACCGTCTTAATTTCTGAAGTTCAACATTATCCATCTTTTGATAATCAACTAACTCAGGATGTGGCTGCATGGTTTACTCCTGTTAATAATACTAGTTAATAATAACTTGACTTTGCGATTTGTTTTGTCAAACTCCTTTTCAAAATGAAAACTGGTTCAACTGCTGCAGGCGGAAACGTGTGGAAACCACATTTATTATCTTGCCTTATTTTGTCGGTATACTTCTTCATTTAGTAGCTGTTATGTGTTAAGTATATTATTTATAAAGTAGCACTGTGGCATCACTGACAGGACATAGGTATCTCTGACAAAGCCAACTCCTTATACCTCCTGAGAAAGTAATCGTCAAGTTTCTTCTTGAACTGCTGTTGCAGTTTCTTACAGCTTTAAGGCTAGTAAAAAAATAATGTGAATTCTTTGAACCCTGAAGAACAACAGAAAATACAAAACAGGCCTTGGTTGGTAAGTGAGTTACCCATTTTACCATGAGAGCATCCACACCAAGATGTCTTGCTCTGTGCCGCTGTGGGTGAAACTAGGCTGCACAGCCTTGGTAATTCCCTTGTACACCCCAGATACTGCAGATAGACAATAGACAATAGACAATAGGTGCAGGAGTAGGCCATTCAGCCCTTCGAGCCAGCACCGCCATTCAATGCGATCATGGCTGATCACTATCAATCACTATGCAGCGCCGGAGACTCCGGTTCGATCCTGACTACAGGTGCTGCACTGTAAGGAGTTTGTACGTTCTCCCCGTGACCTGCGTGGGTTTTCTCCGAGATCTTCGGTTTCCTCCCACACTCCAAAGACGTACAGGTATGTAGGTTAATTGGCTGGGTAAATGTAAAAATTGTCCCTAGTGGGTGTAGGATAGTGTTAATGTGTACGGGGATCGCTGGGCGGCACGGACTTGGAGGGCCGAAAAAAAGGCCTGTTTCCGGCTGTATATATATGATATGATAATCAGTACCCCGTTCCTGCCTTCTCCCCATACCCCCTCACTCCGCTATCCTTAAGAGCTCTATCCAGCTCTCTCTTGAAAGCATCCAACGAACTGGCCTCCACTGCCTTCTGAGGCAGAGAATTCCACACCTTCACCACCCTCTGACTGAAAAAGTTCTTCC
Organism: Rhinoraja longicauda; assembly: GCF_053455715.1. Lineage (NCBI taxonomy): Eukaryota > Metazoa > Chordata > Chondrichthyes > Rajiformes > Arhynchobatidae > Rhinoraja > Rhinoraja longicauda. The sequence continues at coordinate 80,481,854 of NC_135958.1, forward strand.
TCATCTCCGTTCTAAATGGCCTACCCCTTATTCTCAAACTGTGGCCCCTTGTTCTGGACTCCCCCAACATTGGGAACATGTTATCTGCCTCTAATGTGTCCAATCCCCTAATTATCTTATATGTTTCAATAAGATCCCCCCTCATCCTTCTAAATTCCAGTGTATACAAGCCCAATCGCTCCAGCCTTTCAACATACGACAGTCCCGCCATTCCGGGAATTAATCTAGTGAACCTACGCTGCACGCCCTCCATAGCAAGAATATCCTTCCTCAAATTTGGAGACCAAAACTGCACACAGTACTCCAGGTGCGGTCTCACCAGGGCCCGGTACAACTGTAGAAGGACCTCTTTGCTCCTATACTCAACTCCTCTTGTTACGAAGGCCAACATTCCATTGGCTTTCTTCACTGCCTGCTGAACCTGCATGCTTCCTTTCATTGACTGATGCACTAGGACACCCAGATCTCGTTGAACTCCCCCTCCTCCTAACTTGACACCATTCAGATAATAATCTGCCTTTCTATTCTTACTTCCAAAGTGAATAACCTCACACTTATCTACATTAAACTGCATCTGCCATGTATCCGCCCACTCACACAACCTGTCCAGGTCACCCTGCAGCCTTATTGCATCTTCCTCACAATTCACACTACCCCCCAACTTAGTATCATCTGCAAATTTGCTAATGGTACTTTTAATCCCTTCGTCTAAGTCATTAATGTATATCGTAAATAGCTGGGGTCCCAGCACCGAACCTTGCGGTACCCCACTGGTCACTGCCTGCCATTCCGAAAGGGACCCATTTATCCCCACTCTTTGCTTTCTGTCTGTTAACCAATTTTCTATCCATGTCAGTACCCTACCCCCAATACCATGTGCCCTAATTTTGCCCACTAATCTCCTATGTGGGACCTTGTCGAAGGCTTTCTGAAAGTCGAGGTACACCACATCCACTGACTCTCCCTTGTCAATTTTCCTAGTTACATCCTCAAAAAATTCCAGTAGATTTGTCAAGCATGATTTCCCCTTCGTAAATCCATGCTGACTCGGAACGATCCCGTTACTGCTATCCAAATGCTCAGCAATTTCGTCTTTTATAATTGACTCCAGCATTTTCCCCACCACTGATGTCAGACTAACTGGTCTATAATTACCCGTTTTCTCTCTCCCTCCTTTCTTAAAAAGTGGGATAACATTTGCTATCCTCCAATCCACAGGAACTGATCCTGAATCTATAGAACATTGAAAAATGATCTCCAATGCTTCCACTATTTCTAGAGCCACCTCCTTAAGTACTCTGGGATGCAGACCATCAGGCCCTGGGGATTTATCAGCCTTCAGTCCCATCAGTCTACCCAAAACCATTTCCTGCAGCAAAACACAAAGTGCTGGAGGAACTCAGTGGCTCAGGCAGCATTTGTGGAGGGAATGGACAGATATTGTTTCAAGTTGGGACCTTCCCTCCAGCACTTTGCTTTTCAGTAATTTACTTGATGGCTTGCGAGAGGGGCAGAGGGAGAAATAGCTAGACTTGGTTCTACCAACAGTCTGAAGAAGGGTCTGGACCCGAAACGTCACCCATTCCTTCTCTCCAGAGATGCTGCCTGTCTCGCTGAGTTACTCCAGCTTTTTGCGTCTACCTTTGGTTCTACCACACATAGTTTAAAGAAAGCTTGCCACTATAACGCGACTTTGAAGCATGGTTGAGTTTTCTTTTTGATTTTTTGTCATTTTTTGTTGGTATCATGGTGAAACCTAGAATTAATTCTCCTTGGCTGGTGCTGAGATACCTACTTGAACATTGTGGGTTCTTTACTGGAGATGGTTTAAAATCACTGTGCCATTATTTGTTCTCAGGTTAAACCAAATTTAATTGCCGAGTTCCTTCAGCATTTTCACTTGTGGTTTCCTCAAGATTCCAGCATCTGCAGTTCCTTGTATCTACCTTGAATTATCCGTACCTAATTGAAGGTGTTGGTGAGCTGCCTTCTTGAACCCTGCAATCCTTGAGGTGCGGGTATGCTCAGGGTGTTGTTAGGAAGGGAGTTGCAGGAATTTGACCCAGAAACAGTGGAGGAATGACGATGTGGGTCCAAGCCATGAATGTTTCAGTGCTCTTGCTGCCTTTGTCCTTTAAGCTGTTGAGGGCGTGGGTTTGGTAGTTGCTGCCTAAGGAGTCTTGGTGAGTTGCTGCCGTGTATTTGTTAGATAGTACAACACTGTTGCTGTGCAGTGAGCGAATGGCTGTGGATAAGGTGGCGGTTAGGTGGGCTGGTGTGTCAGGTATGGTACCGGGTATCATGAGTGTCGTTGAAGCTACACTCCTAGTCATGGAGATGTATGGCAATGGGGCATGGAAACAGACCCTTCTGCCCACCTTGTCCAGGCAAGGGAGTATTTCATCACGCTCCTGATGAGCCTTGTAGATGGTGGCCAGGCTTTGGGGAGTTAGGAGGCAAGTTATTCACTGCAGGATTCCCAGCCTCTGAACAGCTCCTGTAGCCACATAGTGTACATGGCTACTGCAGCTCGGTTTCTACGAGCTAAGATCTTGTGGCTCTGCACTGTGGCTTTGCACTGCCAAAACACTGGCTGTTACCCACATAATTATATATTTTGAAGAGGAATGTGGTGTTGTTTTGGAATGCTTGCAAACCAATTCTAATCCACCAGCTAGCTTTCACTTTCTGCCCAAAACACAGGGTTACACTAGATGATTACATGAACAAGTTGTATATCAAGCTATTTTGCAACGTATGCACATTATTTACATGTAAACATGTACAATTATGATTAGTAGACATAGAGGGTATCACAGTGCTTAACCCAGCCCTAATAACCAGGGCTTTATCTCTCCAACCTTAAATAATGGACCTGTTAACCCCCGCAGCTAGGCAAAGTCAGCAGAGTAACATACCTGGAATGCTGTTCTGAGTGTCTCGTGCCCGATGGGTCATCTAATTGCATCGGCAAAGGTGATATACTGTAACATTTGCTTTTTAAGAATACATCCCGCAGAATTTTCTTCTCCTTAACATGGCATGTTTTTTTGACTGGCTAACTGACTGAAAGATACAGCGTGGCTGGAAACAGGCTCTGCGGCCCACCAAGTCCACGTCGACAACCAATCGCCTGCTCACACTAGTTCTATGTGTAGGAAAAAAACTGCAGATGCTGGTATAAATCGAACGTTGACACAAAATGCTGGAGTTACTCAGCAGGTCAGGCTACATCTTGAGAGAGAAGGAATGGGTGACGTTTCGGGTGGAGACCATTCTTCAGACTGTTGTCAGGGGAGGGGGCGGGACAGGGTCACGAAACGTCACCCATTCTTTCTTTCCCGAGATGCTGCCTGACCCGCTGAGTTACTCCAGCAATTTGTGTCTACACACTAGTTCTATGTTATCCCACTTTCTCCTCCACTCCCTACACGCAAGGAACAATTTACAGAGGGCCAATTAACCTCCAGACCCGCATGTCTTGGGGATGTGGGAGGAAACTGGAGCACCTGGGCCGTTCCAGGAGGTCACAGAGAGAGCATGCAAACACCACGCAGATAGCACCCCAGGGCCCGATTGAACCCAGGTCTCTGGCGCTGTGAGACAGCAGCTCCAGCAGCTCCATCTTTATGTTGTGCAACAAGTATTTTGATCCAAATTCCGTTTGCAATGAACTTTTTGGAGCTGAGTGTACAACCGAGCCTGTATTCCACAATACCAACGAGGTTCCAGCTTCATCCCTCTGGTGTTTGCTTCAGCAGTACACGGCAGGAAAGATGTTGCACGTTCCTTCTTCCAGATGAATAAGGCAGCTTTGGGGTTTGTCTGTACATGAGCTTGAAAATGGCAGGTGTGGATATGCGAAAACCAGAGGAAATGAGAAAGAGTGGGGCCACGACAGTGAGGAATTGAAACCAAACAAGGCCAAACGCGTTGCTGGGTCATTTTTAAGCCAGGCAAAAACAAATAAATCCAACCACCAAAGTGCGGCTCTTCCTGGTTAAATTGGTAGCATATTTACCAGTTGAGTGAGATCTGGCTTTCAACCATTTTACTTCAATGTGCATCCGAGGCTGACTGAAAGGGGTTTAATTTTCAAAGCTGTCATCTTCCTGATGAAGTATTGTGTGACTATTTAAGCAGGGTATTAGCTACAAGGTTGGAGAAGGAAACTAATTGTTTTCTCTGGGATACTGGAGGTTAAACTTTAGAGATACAGTGCGAAACAGGCCCTTCGGCCCACCAAGTCTGTGCCAACCATCGATCACCCCGTACACTCGCACTATCCTACACACACTAGGGACACTAAGTTTTTACAGTATCCAATTCACCTACAGATCTGCACATCTTTGGGATGTGGGAAGAAACCGGAGCACCCAGAGAAAACCCACGCGGTTACAGGGAGAACGTACAAACTCCATACAGACAGCGCCGGCAGTCAGGATCTAACCCGGCCTCTGGCACTGTAAGGCAGCAACTCTGCCATTGTGCCCCCCACTAGACTGATAGAGGTTTATAACATGAGGCATGGATAAATGGGGTAGGCAGTCCAAACCCTTTTCTCCCAGGGTTGAAAAGTCAAAGACTAGAGGGCTTAACTTTAAGGTGAGAGGAGCAAAGTTTAAAGGAGATCGGCGGGCAGGTTTTTTAACACAGAAGGCAATGGATGCCTGGGGTGGTGACAGGGTTGCCAGCTCCCTCACTCCCAAATACGGGACAAGGTGGCGTCACCGCCCCGCGCCCCACATGACCTCGCCCAGCCAGCGGCCACGTGCTTCCGCTCCACCAATGACAGCCGCCCAGGCCGGGTGGGAGCACGTGGCCACTGGCTGGGTGAGGTCACGTGGGGCGCGGGGCGGTGACGTCACCTTGTCCCGTATTTGGGAGTGAGGAAGTTGGCAACCCTACTAATACGGGACAAGGGCGGTCCCGTACGGGACAAGGGCGGTCCCGTACGGGACAAGGGCGGTCCCGTACGGGACAAGGGCGGTCCCGTATGGGACAAACCAATTTAGCCCAAAATACGGGATGTCCCGGCTAATACGGGACAGTTAGCAACCCTAGACGGTGATGGAGCCAGATTAAATAGAGGAGTTTAAGAGGCTTTTGGATAGGCACATGGATAGGCTTGTGAATATATATATAATGTGCATGAAAATAACTGCAGATGCTGGTACAAATCGAAGGTATTTATTCACAAAATGCTGGAGTAACTCAGCAGGTCAGGCAGCATCTCAGGGTAGAAGGAATGGGCGACGTTTCGGGTCGATGCCCTTCTTCAGACTGTGCATCTGTTTATACCTTTGGTTTAGATTTGAGACATCTTGGCGTACAATTTCTCTTGGTCAGCAGCTAACACAATCTCCGCATATTGCCCGCTATTCATGCAAGTCGCAAAACAGTGAAGTTAAGCAAATAAGATCTCAGCCAGAGCAGGTGTTGGCTTCAGCTGAGGATCGGCACAAGATTACACAGCAGGGATTTTGGGAGTCAATCCAGCCCTCTTCCAGAAATACTGCGGCCCACCCAACACTGGGGCCACCCAAGGTTTTGATTCCTTCTTTGTTTTGATGTCCTAGCCTGACTTTCCTGTATTCCCTGGGATTTTGCGGAATGATGGTTGACCGCATTCAAACAGGCGAGATTCTAGGAGGCCTCGACAGGGTGGACGTTATCACAGTGGAGAATCACGAACGAGGGGGTTAGTTCGAACGGAGGTGCACCAAAGTGTTATCTCTGGGGGCAGTGAAGCTCTAGATTTATTAGCCCTTGGAGCTGGCAGTGGCTGGATCATTGGATATAGTTAAGATGGAGATGAATATTTGAAAGATTAAGGAATTGAGGATCATGGGGAACTGATATAGAAGAAGCTAGCATGGAATAGTCACGAAAGAACTGATTTGTGGGGCAGGATTGAGAGGGATGCTGCTGGTTTATTTTGTAAACGCCTTACTCCTTTTCCGCGGATCCACCTGATTCCTCCCGACCTGTTCTGCATCTGTTCATCACGTTCCTCCTCTTTCACCTCATGGATTCTGTTTTAATGTCCTTCCCTACTTTTCTTCCTCTGCAATCTGGTTCTTTCTGACTTTTATTTACTTACCTCCCAAAATTATCTGCAATTGTTGTTGTTGTTGCTTTTCAATGATTTTTCCTGCTGGGGTCATGGCTAACTGCACCTTATAATCTGCTTGGGTAGCTTGCAACTCGATGGTATGAACATTGAATTCTCCAGTTTTGAGTACTACCTCCCCCACTCCCTCTCTCTTTCCTGTCCCCCCCTCTCCCACACCCATGCACACCTATTTTTCCCACTATCCCACCTTCTTTCCCTATCCCTTGATTGTACCTTCCACCTACATCCACCCCCCCCCCCCCCTCGGCTTTACATAGAAACATAGAAAATATGCAGGAGACCATTTGGCCCTTCGAGCCAGCACCGCCATTCATCCACAATCAGTAACCCGTGCCTGCCTTCTCCCCATATCCCTTGATTCCACTAGCCCCTAGAGCTCTATCTAACTCTCTTTTAAATTCATCCAGTGAATAAACTGAACTGAATGTAGCATATGCATTGTGTAGATCAATTTAAAATATAATTATGTATTTACACATCTCCGAGATCTTGGGTTTCCTCCCACACAGGTTTGTAGATTAGTTGGCTTGGTAAATGTAAACATTGTCCCTAGTGGGTATAGGATAGTGTTAATGTGCGGGGATCGCTGGTCGGCACGGACCCAGTGGGTCGAAGAGCCTGTTTCCACGCTATGTCACTAAACTAATCTCCCTTGCTTTTGTTTTGCTGTTGTGTGCAGGAGAAGAATACAATGATGGAAATTGAAATTCAGGCTGACCTACTCAAAGAGGCCACGGAGAGCATAGAGGCAGCAAAGAATTATAAAGATGAATTGGAACAACGACTACAGGGCCTGAACCAGGCGAGGAAGCAGGTCAGTTACTTATTTTGCACATGGGAACAAGAATGGCTTCAATCAGTGAAGAGGAACTCTCCATTAAACTTTGTGTCCTTTTGTGTATTAGCAAGCATCTGCAGTTCTTTCTTTCTACATCTTTCAATTAACTGCTCTGGGCATTCAATGCTACTTCACAGCCATTAAACCTTGAGTTTTTAGTTTATTGTCACGTGTACCGAGGTACAGTGAAAAACGTTTCACTGCACCTCCGTACATGTGACAATAAACTAAAACTGAACTAGACTTTATTTAGACTTCAGGGATACAATGTGGAAACAGGCCATTCAGCCCACCGAGTCTGTGTCGATTAGCGATCACCCCTTACACTAACACTATCCTACACACAAGGGACAATTTACAATTTTACCAAAGCCAATGAACCTACAAATCTGTCCATCTTTGGAGTATGGGAAGAAACTGGAGAAAACCTACGTGGTCACGGAGAACGTACAAACTCCGTACAGACAGTACCCGTAATCAGGATCGAACCCGGGTCCCTGTCGCTTTTGGGCAGCAACTATACCGCTATAACACCATGATGCCCTGAATCATGAGTGTCAACTGTCATACAGGAGTTATCTGCAACAATCCTCAACAAATAACCATGAGTGATTGGCCTTAACATAAAGTGCTGGAGTAATTCAGCTGGTCAGGCAGCATCTGTGGAGGGAATAGATAGACAAATGAAATAAATTAAGATCTTAAAAAGGTCTTTGACAAAATGCAGATTTACACCTAGCCTTGGAGACATACAGCAGGGAAACAGGCTCTTCAGCCCAACCTGCTCAGGCTGACATGTCTTAATTACTTGCTTTTGGCCCATTTCATTCTAAATAATAATATAATAATATATTCCTTTATTCGTCCCACACTGGGGAAATTTACAAACCTTTCCTATTCATGTGTCTGTCCAAATCTCTTTTAAATGTTGTGATATTACCTGCCTCAACTATCTCTGGAGAGAAGGAACGGGTGACGTTTTGGGTCAAGAACCTTCTTCAGACCCAAAACGTCACCTGTTCCTTGTCTCCAGAGATTCTGCCTGTCCTGCTGAGTTACTCCAGTATTTTGTGTCTATCTTCGGTTTAAACCAGCATCTGCAATTCCTTCCTACATACCTCCTCTGGCAGTTCGTTCCATCTACCTGCCACCCTTGGGTGGAAAAAGTTGTCTCTCTGGTTCCTTTTACATCTTTCCCCTCTCTTCTGAAAGGAGATGAGAGAAGAACTAATCCTAAGTCAGTTAGTCTTGAACTGATTTTAAGTTTTAGTTTTAAAAAATAAAAAAGTTTTAGATTAGTCTAAAAGCTATTCCAGGATTTTTTAGACTAGTTTTAGTCGTTTAAAAAAAGTAATTCGTTTTTTTTGCTACAGTTCAACTCTTGCATCATGCTGAGAAAACTTCAACAGGAGCTGGTCAGGAAGTTACAAGTTTCTCAATCAGCTGCAGATGGGTGGCATTTCATCCATTTGCAGCTTGAGCCTTAATACACATATACTGACTTTCTCTAATACATAATATGCCATTTCAGGCAAGTGAACCATCTTACCACAACCAGAGAGCAGTCCTGAACTACTATCTACCTCATTGGAGACCCTCAGACTATCTTTGCTCAGACATTACTGGCTTTACCTTGCACTAAACATTATTCACGTTATTCCCTTTATCATGTATCTGTGCACTGTAACTGGCTCGATTGTAATCATGTATTGTCTTTCCGCTAACTGGTTAGCACGCAACTAAAGCTTTTCACTGTACCTCAGTACATGTGATAATAAACTCAACTCAACTCATTTTGGTGTGGCTGGGGTTAAACGCCGACAAATGACTGAATACTATAGGTTGATAACAAATAATCGGGACTACAGTAAGATAACATTACAGTAGTAAGACACACAATGCTGGAAGAACTCAGCAGGTCAGGCAGCATGTGAGGAAGGAACAGTGGGTGACATTTCACGTTGGGACCTTTCTTTAGACTCCTTTGTTCTGACCAGAAGTATAGCCTATCCATTCCTTCCAAAGATGCTGCCTGACCTGCTGCGTTACTTCAGCGCCTCAGGTCCTTGTTTCTACCTAATGGTTCTGCACACTTAAAACATCTGCTGGGTTTTTTTACTTTGTGGAGTTGTTCCTTGATACCAATTCTGAGATAGAATTAAGTCGACGGGGACAGTAATTAATTGAACTGAATCAACAGCGTTTAAATCGCTGGTGAGGCTTATGCATTTATAACTTTGCTATCTGTAGCACTGGGAGCTCAGCATCATTTTGTTTCCATCTCACACACAAGTAATAAGGCTGACAGATAGTGAACACAACTCATACTGAAGCATGGGTTTCTGTTAATTTAAATTCCTTCCTGTTTTCTTCCCCGTTGCAGTCTGCAGAATAAATGCAGTCGAGATAACAATGCTTGAGGCTTCTGTGGCTCGTTGCATCACATCCTTTTACAAACGTGTTGATACATGCAAGAGCACACTGGCAATTCAGAGTATTTCTTCCTGGGCCCAGTTTGCTCGTGAATGTAAGCAGGTGTGATTACAGTGTGTTTCAGCAGTAGTGCTGGGGAGCTGTTTGAACACAACATGGAACGGAGTAGCACAGGAACAGGCCCTTCGGCCCACAATGTCTGTGCCGACCATGATGCCAACTTGATGCAGCGAATTGCCCAGACCATCACACAAACCAACCTCCCTTCTGTTGACTCCATTTATACCTCATGCTGCCTCGGCAAGGCCAGCAGCATAATCAAGGATGAGTCGCACCCTGGCCACTCCCTCTTCTCCCCTCTCCCATCGGGCAAAAGGTATAGAAGTGTAGAAACGCACGCCTCCAGATTCAGGGACAGTTTCTTCCCAGTTGTTATTAGGTAATGAATCACCCTACCACACCCAGAGAGCAGTCCTGAACTACTATCTATCTCTTTGATGACTCTCGCACTATCCTTGATCGGACTTTACCTTGCACTAAACGTCATTCCCTTATAATGTATCTATACACAGTAAATGCATTGATTGTAATCATGTATTGTCTTTCTGCTGACTGGTTAGCACGCAACAAAAGCCTTTCACTGTACCTCGGTACACGTGACAATAAACTAAACTGAACTGAACTCTCATCTCCCTGCACGTGATGCATATCCCTCCATTCCCTGCATATCCATGTGCCTATCCAGAAGTCTTTTAAATGCCACTATTGTATCTTCCTCCACCACCACTCCTGGCAGCACGTTCCAGGCCCCCACCACTCTCTGTTTAAAAATAATGAAGGCACGCAGAGAGTTGGTGAGGATTTTTGACCCAGAGGGCAGAATTGTAAGGAGATTTGAAATGAAGATGAAAGGTTTAAGATTGAAGTATTGCTTAATCAGGACCCAATGTAGCTGATGGGACATTTGTCAGTACCTTCCTCTAAGCATGTTACAATGAGATCACCCCTCATTCTCTGAATATCAAAGAGTATAGATAGTCATACAGGGTGGAAACAGGGTTCTCGGCCTAACTTGTCCACACTGACCAACACGTCCCATCTACACTAGTCCCATCTGCCTGCGTTTGGACCTCATCCCTCTAAACCTGTCCTATCCATGTACCTGTCTAACTGTTTCTCAAACATCGCGATAGTTTCTGTCTCAACTACCTCCTCTGGCAGCTCATTCCATACACACACCACCCTTTGTGTGAAAAAGTTACCCCCCTCAGGATCCTATTAAATATTTTCCCCTCACCTTAAACCTATGTCCTCTGGTTCTTGATTCCCTTACTCTGGGCAAGGGACATGGTGCATCAATCCGATCTATTCCCCTCATGATTTTATACACCACGATAAGATCACCCCTCATCCTCCTGCGCTCCAAGGAATAGAGACCCAGCCTGCTCAACCTCTCCCTGTAGCTCACACACTTGAGGTCCCGGCAACATCCTCGCAAATCTTCTCTGCACCTTTTCCAACTTGACAACATCAAGCTACATTTTCATCAGCTGCACATGACAGGACAACCCTCACCCTGGGAACCAGCCCAGTGAAATCTCATTTGGACTGCCTCCAGTACCAGGATGTCTTTGAGACAAGGGTCAACACCCTGCACATTACTGCAAGTGTGGTTGTGCCAGCATCCAGTACGATTACAGTAATATATCCCTGACTTTGGTTGCACTACGGACTTTGTGTTTTCCCCCCACTAGTACTACAGTCATTCACGTGTTGAATTTTTGTTTGTATTTATCTGTGTGTATTACGTTTATAGTCCTGCTATGCTTCTTTAGTTTAGTTTAGAGATACAGGGTGGAAACAGGCCCTTCGGCCCACCGAGTCCACACTGATCAGCGATCCCCGCACATTATGTGCTATACACACACTGGGGGCAATTTTACATTTACAGGAACTCCTCAGCTTACGATGGGGTTCCGTTCCGAGAAACCCATCGGAAACCGAAAATAGTGTAACTCGAAATGCATTGAAATCGCGCGGTCACGTGGCCGGAAGCGAGCGGCGGGGGTCGCTGCGGTTTACACCATCGCAAAGTCGAACTATCGCAAGTCGAACCATCGTAACCTGAGGAACACCTGTATACCAACCCAATTAGCCTAGAAACCCGTACGTCTTTGGAGTTTGGGAGAAAACCAAAGATATCGGAGAAAACCCACGCAGGTCACAAGGAGAACGTACAAACTCCGTACAGACAAACACCTGTAGTCCGGATCGAACCCGGGTCTCTACTGCTGCATCACCGTGCCGCCCTAATGATATTTAAACCAAGAATGTAATCTAGAGGAACTGCAGATACTGGTTTACTAAAAAAGACACAGAGTGCTGGAGTAACTGAGCAGGTCAGGCAGCATCTCTGGAGAACATGGATAGGTGACGTTTCACAGAGTGCTGGAGTAACTCAGCGGGTCAGGCAGCATCTCTGGAGAACATGGATAGGTGACGTTTCACAGAGTGCTGGAGTAACTCAGCAGGTCAGGCAGCATCTCTGGGGTATATGGATAGGTGACGTTTCACAGAGTGTTGGAGTAAGTCAGCGGGTCAGGCAGCATCTGTGGAGAACATGGATGGGTGACGTTTCACAGAGTGCTGGAGTAACTCAGCGGGTCAGGCAGCATCTCTGGAGAACATGGATGGGTGACGTTTCGGGTCAGAGGCCTTTTTTCGGACTGAATTGTTGGGGGGGGGGGGGGGACTGGAAGAGAGGTGGGGGCAGGGAGTTGGTTAGTCACCAAGAATGGGAGAATTCATTGTTCATACCGATGGGATGTAAAGAGCCAAGCGGAATATAAGGCATAACCCGACGGTATGAACATTGAATTCTCTACTTTTAGGTAACCAACCTAATGCTTCCCCCACTCTCTCCTTTCTTCGCTGGCTATCGCGCACCCGTTCACACTAGTCCTATGTTATCACACTAGTTCTATGTTGTTGGGGGAAATCCAGAACCAGGGGTCACAGTTTAAGAATAAGGGGTAGGCCATTTAGGACTGAGATGAGGAAAAACTTTTTCACACAGAGAGTTGTGAATTTGTGGAATTCTGTGCCTCAGAAGGCAGTGGAAGCCAATTCACTGGATGCATTCAAAAGAGATTTAGATAGAGCTCTTAGGGCTAGCGGATATGGGGAGTAGGCAGGAATTGGGTACTGATTGTGGATGATCAGCCATGATCATTTTGAATGGCTCGAAGGGCCAAATGGCCTCCTCCTGCACCTATTGTCTATGTATCCCACTTTCACATCCACTCCCTACACACTAGGGTCAATTTACAGAGAACGCCACACGGTGGCGCAGCAGTAGAGTTAGGGCCGGTCTGCGTTTTTGACGCCAGAGACCCGGGTTTGAACCCGACTACGGGTGCTGTCTGTACAGAGTTGTTTGTACTTTCTGAGACCGTGTGGGTTTTCTCCGAGATCTTCGGTTTCCTCCCACACTCCAGTCGTGCAGGTTAATTAGCTTGTTAGAAATGTAAAATTGTCCCTAGTGTGTGTAGGATAGTGTTAGTGTGCGGGGATCGCTGGTCGGCGCGGACCCGGTGGACCGAAGGGCCTGTTTGCGCGCTGTATCTCTAAACTAAACTGAACGTGCAAACTCCACACAGGCAGCAGCCGAGGTCGGGATCGAACCCGGGACTCGGGCGCTGTGAGGCAGCTGCTCCATCTGCTGCACCACTGTGTCGCTCAAAGATGCTTTCCATTTCCGATGGTGGAGGACTGGTCTCCCTCTTTATAAGAAAATAACTGCAGATGCTGGTACAAATCGAAGGTATTTATTCACAAAATGCTGGAGTAACTCAGCAGGTCAGGCAGCATCTCGGGAGAGAAGGAATGGGTGACGTTTCGGGTCGAGACCCTTCTTCAGTCTGAAGAAGGGTCTCGACCCGAAACGTCACCCATTCCTTCTCTCCCGAGATGCTGCCTAACCTGCTGAGTTACTCCAGCATTTTGTGAATAAATACCTTCAAAAGGTCTCCCTCTTTACGTCGTCGTTTGTTCTTTCTCATCGCAGATCAATGGAAGTGCAGTGCAGACACGCAGTTCCCTGCAACACCACTTCAGGGAACTGAAAGAAACGGTGATCAAGCTGCTGGACGAGCGGTCAACCTCTCTGCTTCAGGAGGTGAACAAGGTGGAAGAGGAAAGCATCAGGCCGCTGGATGACTGTCAGAAGTTAATCGAGCAAGGGGTCAACACGGCAGAGGAGCTGCTGCAGGAAGGTGAGGCAGAGGTGGCGGGTCCCTCCTCATCCTGCAACCCGTCGCACAGCATAGCACCCTGGTATCTGAGGTTGAGGTTTATTATTGTCACGTGTACCGAGGTACGGTGCAGAGCTTCATTCTTGCATGATCACCAATCAGACATCTGGGTTATCAGTGTGGGGGAGGTTCATGAGCAACTGAAACCATTGGGCCGCATTACTGATGCTGCAGTAAATTCCCCACACTTGTCTGATTTCTTTGATAAGGGCTCTTTTTTGGAGTTCAAATGTTGCAGGTTTTGGTTTAGTTTAGTTTAGTTTAGAGATACAGAGTGGAAACAGGCCTTTCGGCCCACTGATTGCATGCCGACCAGCGATCCCCGCACACTAACACTAATCCTACACACTGGGGACAATTTTACAATTTTACCAAGTCGATTAACCTACAAACCCGCACGTCTTTGGAGCGTGGGAGGAAACCGGAACAACCGGAGAAAATCCACACAGGTCACGGGGAGAACGTACAAACTCCGTACAGACAGCACCCGTAGTCAGGATGGAACCTGGGTGTCTGGCGCTGTGAGGCAGCAGCTCTACCCGCTGCGCCGCCGTGCCGGCCTCATAACCGCGGGTTATGTCCGAGTTGGGGAATGGGAGGCAGTGTGCGATTGCTGGAAATGGGCAGTGACCGATGGTGTTTTGCATTGCCTTGCAGGAGAGATCGCCATTCTCTGTGGCACAGCAGAGGAGAAACTCGGAAACTTCACCAAGAAAGCCCTGCAAATCCACCTCGACAGGTATCCTCTCCCCTCATTGAACTTCAAGTTCCTCACATGACGAGACCAAGTGTTGATCAGGAGACTGTTGCATCAAACACCTGCACTCGGTCCGCCAAGGCCTGCTGAATCACCCAATCGCCAACCATTTTAACTCCCCATCCCATTCCCAAACTGACCTCTCTGTCCTGGGCCTCCTCCATTGCCATTGTGCGGCCACACACACACACACACACTGGAGGAACAACACTTCACATTTTGCTTGGAAAGCTTACAACCCAACGGTATGAACATGGAATTCTTCAACTTTACTTAACACCCTCCCCTTTCCCCCCTGCCCTTCTTGGCATCCATTTCTTCCACTATCCCCCCCCCCCCACGTCCCCGAACACCAGCTCTCCGACTAGTCTGACTGTCCTCGATTACATTTTATCTCTGTTTGCTTTGTTGTTACCTTCTCCTAGCTAACAATGATCTATTCTACATTTTCCTTGATCTCCACCCCCTTTGTCTTGTTTTCACACCTGATTTTCCTTATCTCTGTATCTCCCTCTCCCCTGGTTCAGTCGGAAGAAGCGTCACCACCCGAAATGTCACCCATTCCTTCCATCCAGAAATGCTGCCTGACCCGCTGAGTTACTCCAGCATTTTGTGTCTACCTTTGATTTTAACCGGCATCTGCAGTTTTTTTCCTACACCTATCACTTGCCAGGCTTTATCCTGCCCCCACCTCTTTTCCAGCTTTTATCCCACCCCCTCCCACTTCAGTCTGAAGAAGGGTCCCGACCTGAAACGTCACCTATCCATACCCACCAAACATGCTGTGGAATCCACTGAGTTACTCCAGCACTTTGTGCTCTATTGAAGATTTGAGCACCTGCAGTTCCTTGTGTCTCTCTCATTCTTATATTTAGTCTTTGACACGAACGTTAGCTGTGTGACCCAGGCAGACATTCCACCATTGTTTTGCAGGACTGTCATAGATTCACGAAACCAAGGTCCCTTCTCCCCAGCGAAACCAGCAACATTAAAAAACTCATCGGATTATTTATTTTATTGTAGTCTGACCTTCAGAAGCAGTTTCAATGGTTGGCGGTGGAGGATTGTGGAATTGAATCCAACATGTTTTGTAGAAGTTTGCTGTCTATGGGAAGGGTCATTACCAGAAGTGTCTGGTGCAACATAAAAACACTCAGTACATCAGTGTTAGTTTAATTTAGTTTTAGGAAGGAACTGCTGATTATGGTTTAAACCGAAGATAGACACAAAATGTTGGACTAACTCAGCGAGACAGGCAGCATCTCTGGAGAGAAGGAATCTCTGGAGAGAAGGAATGGGTGACGTTTCGGGTCAGGAGATGCTGCCTAGTCCCACTATATGCGCACACATACACATATATATGTTCAGTCTGAAGAAGGGCACCCATTCCTTCTCTTCAGAGATGCTGCCTGGCCCGCTGAGTTACTCCAGCCTTTTGTGTCTATCTGTAGTTTTAGTTTAGTTTAGAGATACAGCGTGGAAACAGGCCCTTCGGTACACCGAGTCTGCGCCAACCAGTGATCCCCACACACTTACACTATCCTACACACACTAGGGATAATTTACAATGATACCAAACCAATTAACCTATAAACCTGCCCGTCTTTGGGGTGTGGGAGGAAACTGGAGATCCTAGAGAAAATCAACGCAGGTAATAGAAACAAAGAAAAAAGGTGCAGGAGTATGCCATTCGGGGCTTCGAGCCAGCACCACCATTCAATATGATCATGGCTGATCATCAAAATCAGTACCCCGTTCCTGCTTTCTCCCCTTATCCCTTGATTCCATTAGCCCTAAGAGCTAAATCTAACTCTCTCTTGAAAACATCCAGTGAATTGACCTCCACTGCCTTCGGTAGCAGAGAATTCCACAGATTGGGGAGAATTTACAAACTCCATACAGACAGCACACATAGTCAGGATGGAACCCAGGTCTCTGGCGCTGTGAGGCAGCAACTCTACCGCTCCGCCCAACCGTGTTGCCTTTACCCAATTCCTGCAGTGCGTTTTACTGAAATGCCCTCTTTCCCTGCTTCAACCAGTTTGCCTGAAGTCCCTTCGCTGGTGGAGGTGGCCTGTCTATCGGCCCAGCTGGACAAAAGTTTCCTTGGTTTTGTGAAGGAGCGGATCTCCACGCACGGAGCCATCGCTTCGCGGCCTCCGGTCCAGATCGAGGAGCTGACCGAGCGGCCCGGAGGGATCCTTGTGCGATGGTGCAAGGTGAGCTGAGCGCGAGCACGGAGCGCAATGAGGCTCCCAGCGCAGCGGGTAGAGCAGCTGCCTCGCAGCGCAGCGGGTAGAGCAGCTGCCTCGTAGTGCCACAGACCCGCCTTCCATCCTGACCAAGGGTGCTGTCTGTATGGAGCTAACACCTTCTCCCTGTGACCTGTGTGAGTTTCCTCCCACACTACAAAGAGGCACAGGTTTGTAGGCTGACCTAAACCTGTTTGTGGGCCTGTACTCGCTGGAGTTTAGAAGAATCAGGCGGGGACCTCATTGAACTGTACAGAATAGTGAGCGGCCTGGATAGAGTGGATGTGGAGAGGATGTTTCCACTAGTGGGAGAGTCTAGGACCAGAGGGCACAGCCTCAGAATTAAAGGAGGTTCTTTTCGGAAGGAGAGGAGAAGGAATTTCTTTAGTCAGGTTGGTGAATCTGGGATTTTTTGCCACAGACAGCTGCGGAGGCCAAGTTAGTGGATATATTTAAGGCAGAGAGAGATAGATTCTTGATTAGTCCGGGTGTCAGAGGTTCTGGGGAGAAGGCAGGAGAATGGGGTTAGGAGGGAGAGATAGATCAACTATGATTGAATGGCAGAGTAGACTTGTTGGGCCGAATGGCCTAATTCTGCTCCTATCACTTATGATCTTATGATCTAATTGGCTTGGTATAAATGTAAATTGTCCCTGGCGCGTGTAGGGCAGTGTTAGTGTGCAGGGATCGCTAGTCAGCATGGACTCAGTGGGCCAAATGGATGTAAATTGTCCCTGGTGTGTGTTGGATAGTGTTAGTGTGAGGGGATCGCTAGTCAGCATGGACTCAGTGGGCCAAATGGATGTAAATTGTCCCTGGTGTGTGTTGGATAGTGTTAGTGTGAGGGGATCGCTAGTCAGCATGGACTCAGTGGGCCAAATGGATGTAAATTGTCCCTGGTGTGTGTTGGATAGTGTTAGTGTGCGGGGATCGCGGGTTGACAGGGACTTGCTGAGTTACTCCAGCTTTTTGTGCCTATCTTGCGTTTGTCTCAGTGTTGTTTGAGCAGCTATGTGAGCAGCCACCAGGGGGAGCAGTGTGGCTACCCTGGTTGCAGTCTGGCAGATGAACATGTAACGCCAGCTAATCAGTCAGCTAGTGGTTTGATGTAGGAAGGAACTGCAGATGCTGGTTTAAACTGAAGATAGACACAAAATGCTGGGGTAACTCATCGGGACAGGCAGCAGCATCTCTGGATAGGTAATGGGTGACGTTTCGGGTCGAGACCCTTCTTCAGTCTTGAGAAGGGTCTTGACCCGAAACATCACCTATTCCTTCTCTCCAGAGATACTGCCTGACTCGCTGAGTTACTCCAACATTTTGTGTCTGCCATCTGAGAGGCTGTTCTCGTCCATGTTTGCATTAAGGTTAGTGTACATGTACAGCAAGCTGTGGTACAGGAGATTGCAGATGTTGGAATCTTGCACAGAGCACAAAATGCTGGAGGAACTCAACGGGTTAATTTACATTTAATATTTGTTTTACTTAGATTGCTAGCTGTCCTAGGAGCTTTGTCATTAGTTTATTGTCACGTGTACCGAGGTACAGTGAAAAGCTTTTGTTGCATACTAACCAGTCTGCGGAAAGACTATACAGAATATACATGATTATAATCGAGCCATCCAGTGTACAAATACGATAAAGGAAAAATTGGAATAACATTTATTGCAAGATAAAGCCAGTAACGTCCGATCAAAGAGAGTCAGAGAATCTCCAATGAGGTGGATGGTAGTTCAGGGCTGCTTTCTAGTTGGTGCTATGATGGTTCAGTTGCCTGATAACAGCTGGGAAGAGACTTTCCCTGAATCTGGAAGTGTGCGTTTTCACACTTCTGTATCTTTTGCCCAATGGGAGAAGTGAGAGTGACCGGGGTGCGACTTTAGAGATACTGGAGGGGTAATAATGAGTGGGGCAGAGGTGTATTGTTGTATCATTATTATAGACAATAGGTGCAGGAGTAGGCCATTCGAGCCAGCACCGCCATTCAATGTGATCATGGCTGATCATTCTCAATCAGTACATTATATGACCTCTGTTGGTCTAGCGTTCACGGTGGTGCAGCGGTATAGTTGCTGCCTTACAGTGAATGCAGCGCCGGAGACCCGGGTTCCATCCCGACAACGGGTGCTGTCTGTACAGAGTTTGTACGTTCTCCCCGTGACCTGCGTGGGTTTTCTCCCAGATCTTCGGTTTCCTCCCACACTCCAAAGACGTGTGGATTTGTAGGTTGATTGGCTTGGTAAATGTAAAGATTGTCCCTAGTGTGTGTAGGATAGTGTTAGTGTGCGGGGATCGCTGGTCGGTGCGGACCCGGTGGGTCGAAAGGGCCTGTTTCCGCGCTGTATCTCTAAACTGAACTAAAATGGATAATCGGGCAAGGCTCTGGAACCAAGGGTGCCGGAAAATCGGTGGTGGAGCTGTACTTGTGACAATAATCAATGTAAACCTAACCTTGGATTGTACAAGGGTGTCACACACACGGGGAGAGACGGTACAAGGGTGCCCCACACACGGGGAGAGACGGTACATGGGTGTCACACACGGGGGGAGAGACGGTACAAGGGTGCCACACACACGGGGAGAGACGGTACAAGGGTGCCACACACACGGGGAGAGACGGTACATGGGTGTCACACACGGGGGGAGAGACGGTACATGGGTGTCACACACACGGGGAGAGACGGTACATGGGTGCCACACACACGGGGAGAGAGACGGTACAAGGGTGCCCCACACGGGGAGAGACGGTACATGGGTGTCACACACGGGGGGAGAGATGGTACAAGGGTGCCACAGACACGGGGAGAGACGGTACAAGGGTGTCACACACGGGGGGAGAGACGGTACAAGGGTGTCACACACACGGGGGGAGAGACGGTACAAGGGTGCCACACACACGGGGGGAGAGACGGTACATGGGTGTCACACACGGGGGGAGAGATGGTACAAGGGTGTCACACACGGGGGGAGAGACGGTACAAGGGTGTCACACACGGGGGGAGAGATGGTACATGGGTGTCACACACGGGGGGAGAGACGGTACAAGGGTGTCACACACACGGGGAGAGACGGTACATGGGTGTCACACACGGGGGGAGAGACGGTACAAGGGTGTCACACACGGGGGGAGAGATGGTACAAGGGTGCCACACACACGGGGAGAGACGGTACAAGGGTGCCCCACACACACGGGGGGAGAGATGGTACAAGGGTGCCACACACACGGGGAGAGACGGTACAAGGGTGTCACACACGGGGGGAGAGATGGTACAAGGGTGCCACACACACGGGGAGAGACGGTACAAGGGTGCCCCACACACACGGGGAGAGACGGTACAAGGGTGCCACACACACGGGGAGAGACGGTACAAGGGTGCCCCACACACGGGGAGAGACGGTACAAGGGTGCCCCACACACGGGGGGAGAGACGGTACAAGGGTGCCCCACACACGGGGGGAGAGATGGTACAAGGGTGCCCCACACACGGGGAGAGACGGTACAAGGGTGCCCCACACACGGGGAGAGATGGTACAAGGGTGCCCCACACACGGGGAGAGACGGTACAAGGGTGCCCCACACACGGGGAGAGACGGTACAAGGGTGCCCCACACACGGGGGGAGAGATGGTACAAGGGTGCCCCACACACACGGGGAGAGAGACGGTACAAGGGTGCCCCACACACACGGGGAGAGACGGTACAAGGGTGCCCCACACACGGGGGGAGAGATGGTACAAGGGTGCCACACACACGGGGAGAGACGGTACAAGGGTGCCCCACACACGGGGGGAGACGGTACAAGGGTGCCACACACACGGGGAGAGAGAGAGACGGTACAAGGGTGTCACACACACACGGGGAGAGACGGTTCCCAGTGTCCGTCCCCTGACTTGTGACTGCAGGGTTTGTGCTTTGTTGGCAGGATGACGATGACTTTGTGCCTCAGGAGTATCGCCTGCAGTTCTGCAAGGACAGCGGCGGACATTACGAGGATGCCTACGCCGGAGCCGACGTCGAGTTTGTCGTGCTACACCTCGACCCCAACATCTGCTACACCTTCCGCGTGTGTGCCCGTGGCGAGGGCCGCAGGGAGTGGAGCCCCTGGAGTGTCCCGCAGGCCGCCCTCACCACACTGAGTGCACACGGTCAGTCAGAGCCCCCACGCACCTCTCCCCACCTCCCCCCCCCCCCTTCCCTCCCACACTGCTGCAGGTGGGTCAGGGGCTCAGACGCCCCCTGGGCAGGGCAACGGGACCCCGCTAACTCCCCTCTCCCCCCTCCACCCTCCCACACTGGGAGCCAGGGGCTCCGACGCCCCCTGGGCAGGGCAACGGGACCCCGCTAACTCCCCTCTCCCCCTTCCACCCTCCCACACTGGGGGCCAGGGGCTCCGACGCCCCCTGGGCAGGGCAACGGGACCCCGCTAACTCCCCTCTCCCCCTTCCACCCTCCCACACTGGGAGCCAGGGGCTCCGACGCCCCCTGGGCAGGGCAAGGGGACCCCACTAACTCCCCTCTCCTCTCCCCTGGGACCTCACACTACCTGGGAACTTCCCCTCTCTCCTCACGACTCCCCTCGAACATCCCCATTCCCCTCCCCTCTCCCTTGGGACCTCACATCTGGGACACTCTCCCCTCTCCCGAGAGGAGCTGTGGGTTATTGTGCAAGAGGAGCCCCTTCTCTCTGTGAGGGGCTGTGGCTCTCTCTCTCAGCTGCTGAAATATTTGTCCCCATCCCCTTCCACCTTTAGTCCTTCCTCTGGCTTTACTCTTCAATCTTCCTTAACCTCACAGCCTTTGGTCTTTTCATATCTATACTTTGTCCACCCATCCAACTCCCCCCCCGCCCCCTTTTACCTGTATCCATCTATCGGTTGTGTAGGAAGGAATTGCAGATGCTGGTTTAAACTGAAGACAGACACAAAAAGATGGAGTAACTCAGCGGGTCAGGCAGCATCTCTGGAGAACAGGGATAGGTGACGTTTCTGGTCGAGAGAGACCCTTCTTCAAACAGTCTGAATGGTCTCGACACATTCCTTTTCTCCAGCGATGCTGCCTGACCCGCTGAATCACTCCAGCTTTATGTGTCTACCTTCCATCTATTAATTGCCAGGCTTTGCCCGGCCTCTTATCTCTTAACTGTGGATGAGAAAGTGAGATAACATAGAACTAGCATTATCGTGGACTCGGTGGGCCCAAGGGCCTGCTTCCGTGCCGTATCTTTTCATTTGCAGCACGGTGGCGCAGCGGTAGAGTTGCTGCCTTGCAGCGCCGGAGACCCGGGTTCGATCCCGGCCACGGTGCTGTCTGTACGGAGTTTGTACGTTCTCCCCATGACCTGCGTGGGTTTTCTCCGAGATCTTCGGTTTCCTCCCACACTAAAAAGACGTTCAGGTTTGTAGGTTAATTGGCTTGGTAAATGTTTAAAAAAATGTCCCTAGTGTGTGTAGGATAGTGTTAGTGTGCGGGGATCGCTGGTTGGTGTGGACCTGGTGGGCTGAAGGGCCTGTTTCCGCGCTTTATCTCTAAACTAAACTAAATTCTATTCAACATGAACCTTCCACACAGAGTGGATCACGGGCTGTGAAGGGTTCAGCCTCAGCAGTCGCAGGGACATGGCACTCAGGAACAACTCGCCCACCTGTGGTGTGCTGTACTCCAAGGAACCCACCTACCACAGTGGACAAACCCTGACCTTTCGGTAAGTTATGTAGGAAAGAACTGCAGATGCTCGTTTACATCGAAGGTAGACACAAAATGCTGGAGTAACTCAGCAGGACAGGCAGCATCTCTGGAGAGAAGGAATGGGTGACGTTTCGGTGACCAAGAAACGTCACCCATTCCTTCTCTCCAGAGATGCTGCCTGTCCCACTGAGTTACTCCAGCATTTTGTATCTACCTTTTGGTAAGTTAGTTGGCTACTGCCTTGTTTATCACTGCGTTTATAAGTGAGTTAGACCATTCAATCATCTAACCTATCTCTCCCTCCTAACTCCATTCTCCTGCCTTCTCCCCATAACCCCTGCCACCCGCACTAATCAAGAATCTATCTATCTCTGCCTTAAAAATACCCACTGACTTGGCCTCCACAGCCGTCTGTGCCGATGAATTCCACAGATTCACCACCCTCTGCCTGAAGAAATTCCTGGAGGGTACAGAATGTTGCAACATTGCCCGAGCTCTCGAGTGGAACATCAAGAGTAGATCATAAGTGATAGGAGCAGAATTAGGCCATTCGGCCCATCAAGTCTACTCCACCATTCAATTGTGGCCGATCTATCTCTCCCTCCCAACCCCATTCTCCTGCCTTCTCCCCATAACCTCTGACATCCGTACTATCTCTACCTTAAACATATCCACTGACGGCCTCCACAGCCGCCCTTTGGCAAATAATTCCACAGATTCACCACCCTCTGACTGCAGAAATCCCTGAAAGAATGTCCTTAATTCAGACCTCTAATGCTACATTCTCCCACGAGTGGAAACATCTTCTCCACATCCACTCTATCCAAGCCTTTCACTATACTGTACGTTTCAGTGCGGTCCCCCTCAAAGTAAACCTTTCCAAGACTGAAAGTGGTGGATGGTGCGATGGTTTCGTTGTTTAAACTGCCGATTCTTTGAGCATTGAATGTTTTCACGAGCCGGGCTTTGGTTTTGTGCGTTGCCAGGATGGAGGCCGCGGGAATGCCGGACAAACGCGACAGTATCGGAGTGTGCGTCGAGGCGCAGAACGGGTGGGACTCTCTGCAGAGGGACAAGGCCGTTTGTATCAGCCCCAACGGTAATGAAACTCTGTTGTAGTTCGTGACCTATTAACAGAATAGTCAGACAACCAAAATCGTTTAACCTCTTTATTCTACTCACCCAGGTGGGAGAGAGCCTAGATACCGGAGCGTTCAGAAACGCTCAGGCAGCCAGTGTAGCCTCTCTCTCCGAAAGTTTACATTTACACACCTTTTATACCCTAAATACATGTGCCAGTATTTTTCCATCGCTGCCTTATATGGCAAGTTTACAATGTCCTATAAATCTTTACGTGTCTTTCGGGACCTCCGTGTCCGTTGTGTCAGTCGTGACTTCTTCTTTCTTGGGAACAAAGGACAGTCCATATGGCAAGATGTTCTTCTTAACACTTCAAAGCTTTGAGGCCGGTTGCTGATATCAGAAGATGGATCAGCCATAAACCGCACTTCCATGCTGACAACAGGATGCCCCAGGAATAATCCCAGCTGGAGCTTTTACACTCCTGCAATAAAACCCACATAGCTGCATTCGTAATGTTAGCCCTTACGACTAGACGCTGCCGCGGCCGGTGGGAGTGGATTGCAAGAATCACCCTTCTGGGTTTCTATACCTTGTGAATCTGTGGGCAGTTTTGCAATGCAAGAACGTTTAGCTATCCACAATCCAAAACTCAGTCGTGGTAATAACTAAAACAAAGACATACAGTACTGAATAGGTGATGTTTTGGCCAACAGCACAGAGGACTGTGTAGGAAGGAACTGCAGGTGCTAGTTTATACCAAAGATGGAGGCACAGCAGATCAGGTGTAACCCAGCAGATCAGGCAGCGTCTTTGGAGAATAGGAATAGGTGACGTTTCGGGTCGGAAGAAGGGATGTGCAATCTGAAGCAGGGATCTGACTGGAAAATTCACCTATTCCTTTTCTCCAGAGATGCTGACAGACCCGCCCGCGGAGTTACTCCGGCACTTTGTGTCCATCTAAACAAAAACAAAAATACTATTGGGCATAGCTTTAAAGTGAGAGGGGGAAATTTTAAACTGTGGTGGGTGCCCGGAACCTGCTGCCAGGGTGAGTGGAGGAGGCAGGTACAATACTGATGTTTAAATGGAGGCATCTGGATCGCATGTGGGCAGAAGGGATTAGTTTAACTTGGTATTTATTCACAAAATGCTGGAGTAACTCCAGCATTAATTAAGCATTAGTTTAACTTGGTATCATGTTCGACACAGGCATGTGCTGAAGAACCCATTTCTGTGCTAGAAACACAGAAAATAGTTGCAGGAGGCCATTTGGCCCTTCGAGCCAGCACCGCCATTCATTGTGATCCTCGCTGATCATCCACAATCAGTACCCCGTGCCTGCATTCTCCCCATATCCCTAGAGCTCTATCTAACTCTCTTTGAAATTCATCCAGTGAATTGGCCTCCACTGCCTTCTGTGGCAGAGAATTCCACAGATCCACAACTCTCTGGGTGCTGCACTGATCTGTGTTCTAACTCACTCCATAACCACAAAGCAGTGACTCCTTGTTGATGGAGAAATTTTGAGGTTACAGCACAGTAATATCCAAGTGCCGACTATATTTCAGCTATAGTTAACTCATGACAGGCACAAAATGCTGGAGTAACTCAGCAGGACAGGCAGCATCTTTGGATAGAAGGAATGGGTGATGTTTTGGGTCGAGACCCTTCTTGGGTTAACTCATTTTGTTCTCTTTCAGGGGCCGTGTTTGTAAATGGCAAAGAAATGACCAACCAACTACCTTGCGTTTCGACTGGTTCCTCTGTCACCTTTGACATG
Source organism: Rhinoraja longicauda (assembly GCF_053455715.1). NCBI lineage: Eukaryota > Metazoa > Chordata > Chondrichthyes > Rajiformes > Arhynchobatidae > Rhinoraja > Rhinoraja longicauda. The sequence goes on from NC_135958.1 coordinate 80,507,131, forward strand.
GGAGTGGTTAACTTTGGCTCAACCTTCAATGATGCCTCTTGTTTCAAACTTCGAGTGATCATAAGCTCAGGGAATCGGGAGGTGGTGTTTGACTGGCTGCTCGACCAGCCCTGCGAAGCTCTGTACTTTGGGTGCTCCTTCGTCTACCCTGGTTGGAAAGTGCTGGTTTTTTAAGACTCCGGCGGGGGCAACTCCTCACGTTTACGCACCCGTCAGCACCTGGGGCTGGATACTCAACCAGTGCAAGAACTCGGAGTCTCTCAGCAAAGAACAGTCCTCCTATTCTAGCAGTGACCCCCAGTTGGAAAAGCCTTGAGCTATTGAATGTGTTCATTTTGTGGGACGAAGGGAAAGAAGCAATTTTTACATCTTTCCAAGCTTTTTTAGAACAAAAAAAAAATATATATAGTAAGCTAAGTGAAAGTGCCTTAATTTTTATCGTGAAAAAGATAATGAAAGTGTTTTATATTTAAACAAGTTTTCCAGGTGGGTTCAGGACTACAGCATTGTATTCTGTCTGAAATGTGTGCTTATTCAGCAAAAATGAATTTTTGCAGTTTTTTAAAAAAAGTGTGTGGCTGTGGACTGTGGCAGAGTGATGTTTGTATTTTAGACATTATTAGCACCAGCCTGCACTGTTCTCTACATTTTCAATTAGCCAAGGATGATTTGAATCGAGAGAGACTTCAGTATCTGAATTGCTCCCTGGTCCTTCAGATTGATGTCTAGCATTTGACGCAATGGATTGTCAGTATATAGTCTACTGCCCAGCTAGAAACAGACTCAGTTAGATTCTTAACACGATCAGTACAAATGTGAACTGTTTTACAGCAACACCTACCAAGTTCATTGGTAACTTTTATATCTTTCTTAAAGCCTGATCCAATTCCTCAACCCTTCCCCATATGGTAAGTGCAATTTAAGAGTGTATTTTAAATATAAAAAATAGCATTTATTATTTTAAATGAACTAATTATCGTCCTAATATACGGTTACATTAAAGTAGCTGTCCTCAGTCACGAATGTCTCCCAAGTTTGTACAACCTCATCCATTCATTCCTTTGCTCTTCTGCTTCTGTGATGAGTTTTAAGGGTTGAAGATTTAGGGAATCCAGTTCTTTGTGCTGTTATCACTAGTGGATATGCTGACAAGTGGAACAGTATGTTGCTATGTAGTTTAATGTATCTACAAATTACTATTAACCCCACGTGTCATGAGGCAGTGAAGCGACTGAGATGCCCATGAAGACTGCATTTACATGGAAACGATGGTCACAGAGCAGGTCAGATCGTAAATGTTGCAGGAAAGAAGAATGCAGATGCTGGTTTAAATCGAATGGTAGACTCAAAATGGTGGAGTAACTCAGCGGGACAGGCAGCACCTCTGGAGAGAAGGAATAGGCGACGTTTCGGGACAAGTCCTGTCCCATCCATCCGCGCACATCAGTCGGAAGAAGGGTCTCGACCCGAAACGTCACCCATTCCTTCTCTTCAGAGATGCTGCCTGACCCGCTGAGTTACTCCAGCATTTTGTGTCTACCATCATAAATGTTGCAGCTTTGTACATTTCCAGGATAGTGGTACTGTAACATTTTAGAATGATGTGGCTTGTGTTCTCCAGAAGATATTCTGAGTGCAAACGGGTAAGGTGTGAAGTCTGAAGAAGGGTCTCGACCCGAAACGTCACCCATTCCTTCTTTCCTGAGATGCTGCCTGACCCGCTGAGTTACTCCAGCATTTTGTGATACATGCAAATGGGTAAGGAATCAGTGGCCCAGGAAAGGCAATACTGTACATAGTTCCAGAGATTGTCAACAGCGGCTGCATCGAAAGATGCCCGACACAAAATGCTGGAGTAACTCAGCAGGTCAGGCAGCATCCCTGGAGAACATCACCTATCCACATTCTATTGAGGTGCTGCCTGACCTGCTGAGTTACTCCAGCACTTGTCTTTTTCCCCCTCTTTTAAACCAGCACCTGCATTTCTTTGTCTCCATCACACTAGAAATGAATGGGCTGCTGCACGAACAAATCATTTTCTTATACTTTTTACTGTGAAATTGTTTGCTCTTTGTATAATCTGGTCAGCCCTATTACAAAGGGAGTGGAATGGGACTGATAACAAGGCAGCACTGGCTCCAGTGTTTACATTCAGTCTCCATTTACATTATCAATAGCTGGGCCTTTTTATTCCGTGGACCCTGCCAGTGTAGAGTTACCATTGTTGTGCTGCAACTCTACTGCTTGGAGCTCGTACTTAATGTGATGAATTTCAATGCAATGTTCAATATATACATGGTTATAGTGCTGCTGACAAGAGCAGAAATGTTTGGACATTTTGGGTACTTCCCAAACCTAGAGACTCAATGAAAAGTGCCTTTATTTGTGGAATTAAACAGCCAGTGGTAGGACAATCACAATTTAAAAGTGTCTGCAAGTTATTTTTCCTGAGACGTGCATCTTCCAGTACTTACCCTGCCTGGAAAGTTTCACGACTGAACAGTTGTCTTCGGTCAAGGTTATTAAATTGGACCTCTAAACCTCATTTTAAAATACAGAGCGTGGTCAGGTGCTTAACGCGCCATTTATGCATCAGTTTTTTTGCCAGCGTAGTGTAGAGTACAGCAGTGCAGACAAAGATGGGCAAATGTACAAGTTGAGATAGTGTTGAAATTACTCCTGTTCTCAAGCACGTAAATCTTTTGGAGTCAGTGTAGATATTATAGGTGGAGACACACAAAGCTGGAGTAACGCAGCAGGTCAGGCAGCATCTCTGGAGAAAAGGAATAGGTGATGTTTTGGCTCGAGACCCATGTTTGGGTCTTGACTCGAAACTTCACCTAATCCTTTTCCACAGAGATGTTGCCTATCCTGCTGAGTTACTCCAGCTTTGTGTATCTATCTTCGGCGTAAACCAGCATCTGCAGTTCCTTCCTCCCTTCATAGATATTAATAGGTGGTCTTCAAAAGAATATCCTCCTCTAATCTCCCATGGAAAGAGCAAGAAGCACAGCCCTGTAGGAACAGTATGTTTGCTGTAAGGAGCTGAGATTCCAGTGGATGTCATACTCCACTTATGCATGAAAATTAACTATTTATTGAGCTTTTTTTTTTAGCAGCAGCGAGTTTCTTTTGTTACGACTTAACTTTGAAACCTTGCAAAGAATCTGAACTGTAGGTTGATCAGGGTCTCATTGTGCTACTTTTACCTCCGCAACGGACTGGCTACAAGGTTAAAGCTGAGCATGACTTAAGTGTATTGCAAAGAGCATTTTATAATAAAGTGAAATACAAAAAAACGAATCTTTTCTTTATCACTGATGCAGCTTGTGTAGCAAGAATGAAATTGCTGTTTCATTCTGCTCCGGAGCCCCTTACAAGTCTCGAGTGTATACGATGCATTCCTTACATCTAGTTACTGTTACACTGCCTGGCGGTCATAAAACCCAAGGAGGTTGCCAGGACAAGAGGGCCTGAGCAATAGGCAGAGGCTGGGACTCTATTCCTTGGACCGCAGGAGGATGAGGGACGATCTTAGAGGTGGATAAAATCACGAGGAATAGGTCAGGTAGATGCACTGAGTCTCTTGCCAAGAGTAGGTGAATCGAGGATCATAGGTTTAAGGTGAAAAGATTTAATAGGAATCTCAGGGGTAACCTTTTCACACAAAGGGCAGTGGGTGTATGGAACAAGCTGGCACTGGAGGTAGTTGAGGCTGGGACTATCCCACATTTAAGAAGCATAGTTAGACAGGTACATGGATAGGACAGGTTTGGAGGGCTATAGACCAAATCCTGCAGGTGGGTCTAGTGTAGCTGGGACATGTTGGGCAGTGTGAGAAAGTTGGACGGAAGGGCCTGTTTCCACACTATCTGTTCCTATGACTGAGGTATAAGAGTGACGAGTTAAACAATGATATTCTTGCTACCAAAATTTAGTTCAGTTTAGAGAAAGAGTGGAAACAGGTCTTTGGCTCACCGGGTCCGCACCGACCAGCGATCCCCGCACACTAGGGACAGCGTACAATTAGCCTATAAACCTGTACGTCTGGAGTGTGGGAGGAAACCGGAGCACCCGGGGAAAACCCCAACAAATCACGGGGAGAACGTACAAACTCCGTACAGACAGCACCCGTAGTCAGGATCGAACCCGGGTTTCTGACGCTGAAAGTCAGCAACTCTACCCCTTTAGACACCATCTTTACACAAACAGCATAGAAACAGGCTCTTTGATCTAAGAGTTTCAAGTTGCTGGATATAAATATAATCAATATGCCCTGGTCCAAAATGGAGCAGGTTTCTAAACGACACCCATTTTTACAGATGCACCACAGAAAGCATTCTATTGGGAAAGCATTCATAACCAAAGACCCCAAGAAACTGCATAATTGTGGACACAGCCCAGTCCATCACACAAGCCAGCCCTTTTCTGCCTCCTCCCCTCACCATCTACCCCTTCACACTACCCAGGGAAAGCAGCTAGTGTAGTCAAGGACCACTTGCACCCTGATCACTATGACTTCTCCCCTCCTCCATCAGCAAGAAGCTGGCAGGCACCTGATTTTAGAGGTTTCTTACTTGCTGTTATCAGACTATTGAATGAGACCACTTGTGCTCCCAATCTACCTCATTACAGGCCTAGCATTTTTTTTAAATGTGCACTCCCTCTACCTAGTATTCTGCAAGTTGTTTCTTTTCTCTTTCTGCAGAACCTATGCATGGTTTGATTGTACAGGGCGAGTCAGCACAGACTCGGTATATGATTTGATTTATTTAAAGGTACAGCGCAGAAACAGGCCCTTCGACCCACCGAGTCTGCAATGACCAGTGACACTAGCACTAGCACTATCCCACACCGTCAGGACAAGTCACAATTTTACCAAAGCCAATCAACCTACAAAACATGCACGTCTCGAGTGTTGGAGGAAACTGGAGCAGCTGGAGAAAACCCACACTGTCACAGAGAGAAGGCACAAACAGACCGCACCTGTAGTCAGGATCAAACGCCGGGTCTCTGGCGCTGTAAAGCTGCAGCTCTACCCGCTGCACCGCCCCTATGTGGCGCTGAAGGCCAGGACTCAAAACGTAACCTATCCATTCCCTCCACAGATGACCCGCTAATTACTGCAACACTGTGCTTTAGGAAAGAACGGGAAATTGGGAGTAAAGATGAATAAAAATAAAGCACACGTATAATTTACATCTCAATGCCTCGGATACCTACACTAATAGACAGCAGGCAACTGCAGTTGCTATTTCAACACAACAGGCTGCAAAATCTAACTCAAAAACCAAGCTGACTACTGAAAGATAAAGATGCAAAAATCAAATTTGCTCTTGTTCTGTAGGGCAGGCAATTAAAAACACTATTTTTTTGGTATGTACAACTCCAGCCCCACTTTCAACTAGTGAATATATAAAGCAAGGACACAAAGTGCTGGCTCATTGTGGACACCACCTTTCCTTCATGATCATTGCTTTTTTCATATCTTTCATTCATTTGTTCTATTTACCTTCGATATCACTCGTTCCCTTTTCCCCCGACTCTCAGTCTGAAGAAAGGTCTCGACCCGAAACAATCACCTATTCCTTTTCTCCAGAGATGCTGCCTGACTCGTTTAGTTACTCCAGCTTTGTGTCTATCTTAAGTGCTGGAGTAACTCAGCGGGTCAGGCAGCATTTCTGGGGGACATGGATAGGTGACATTTCGGGTTAGACTGAAGGGCACCTATCCATGTTCTCTTGGGATGCTGCTTGACCCAGTTACTCCAACACTTTGCGCCCCGTTTTTGTAAACTAGTAGTTTCTCGTCTCTACAATATATACAGCAAATGACACCGATACCTACCTCCTAGTTCCCAAAACACACACCACCAAAATAATTAAGACAGTTAACAGATAAAAGGTAAATGCAACCCACACACAGAGACAATCACAGTATTTATTTATTCTATATTATGCCTCATGCAACATCCCATTTACAATTCAGTTTCCCCCCCACTAAGCAACTATGGTGAGGTAGTTCTTCAAGATTTGAAATACGGTAGAAAAATTGAAATTAATTGAATGGATGATAAATTTGCGAATTGCTCATTCCACAGGCGAGCACTAATATCGTGGGTTTGATGATCGCGGCCTGTGTAACGCAGATAGAACGCGAGAATGAATTTGTCACAACTCTGAATTCTGTACCCCCCCCCCCCCCAAACCTTACCACAGCACAAGGCAATCGCCACATGAATCTGTACACAGAGCAGAGGGTGGGGAGAGGTTACACGTTCTGCAATGCATGGTCAAACAAAACAAAAACACAGAATGCAACAGTTTAAAGACAAAACTGAAAGTGTTTTTGTGTGCTATTATTTCCTCAATTATCAAGCAAACGAAGATCAAGGAACTGGAGTTGCAATTAACCATCTACGCTGTATCAAACAGTCAACAGTCCAAATCTGGCGATGGTATTTGTCCACCGAGCAGTTAAAACAGCATTTGACCACTCAGTCCCAAGCCTGAAGAATGATCCCGGCCTGAAATGTCATCTATCCATGTTGTCGAGGGATAATGCCTGACCCGCTGAGTTACTCCAGTAGTATAAGAAGATAACTGCAGATGCTGGTACAAATCGAAGGTATTTATTCACAAAATGCTGGAGTAACTCAGCAGGTCAGGCAGCTGAGTTGTTCAGTACTTGGGTCTCACCCAAAGCAGGTGGTCCGTTTACCTGCACAATCAGAGCAACTCTGCTCACCCCATTGCCACCCATTCGAGACATACCCTTGTGCATTAGGGTCAGGGTACAAACTTCCCCTTGTGAAACCCGATTCTTAGCTCATAACTGCTTCTCTGTGCATGCTAAGGAATTATTTTAGGCTTCCACCTGGACCCAATAGTTTTTTTTAAAAAATGGTTTACCCCCATTTTGCATTATCTCCAGTCAGCAAGGAATTAATGCACAGGTCCCAGGCAACACATTTGGTGTCCAATGCTTTTACAGGGGCACACCAAGAGTTGACAGTTGCAAGACATCCACTCTTGTTCACCAGTGTACACGGACTGGTGAAGGCAGAGTAAGCTTAAGCTTTCAATGGATACTCAAACAGGAACAATGATAGCTTGGAGAAGCACCTTTACGCTACCTGACACACCATCACAATAGACAATAAGTGCAGGAGGCCATTCGGCCCTTCGAGCCAGCACCACCATTCAAGAGACTATGTGGATCCATTCCTCTCATGTAACCTGCATCTGCAGTCTCTGGTGTCTGTATAACTGCGTATCTGTCTCCTTTTTAGGTTTGCCTGTGCTGAATGACTTGATTGCCATGGAAACCAAGCCAGGGGTACTGTTGAGACTGACCACAGACACAAGCCCTGAGCACTTTGCCCAGGCGGTGAAGTCCCACGACCCCATAGGGACAGCAGGGCATTTGGTTTCCATCGCCGCTGCCGATGGATTAAGAAATGCCCCCTTGGCCTTGCTAGCTAATCATGTGGAATCTGCTCTGGCAACTTTGGGAAGCTCTGAAGGTAGGAGTCGCTTTTGTTGAGCAGATTTATTCTGGTCACTCCGATGCAGGAAGTATGTGGATGCTTTGTAAAGCGTGCGGAGGATTTTATCAGAATGATGCTTGGGTTCAGAAGTACAACTACAGGGACGAGTTGGGTAGACTGGCATTGATTGAGAATGATCCGCCATGATCACATTGAATGGCGGTGCAGGCTCGAAGGGCCGAATGGCCTACTCCTGCACCTATTGTCTATTGTCTAATGCTGGTGGCTGAGGTGAGACCGTCAAAATTAAAGGACGTTATATAGACAATAGAAAATAGGTGCAGGAGTAGGCCATTCGGCCCTTCGAGCCAGCACCACCATTCACTGTGATCATGGCTGATCATTCTCAATCAGTACCCCGTTCCTGCCTTCTCCCCATACCCCCTGACTCCGCTATCCTTAAGAGCTCTATCTAGCTCTCTCTTGAATGCATTCAGAGAATTGGCCTCCACTGCCTTCCGAGGCAGAGAATTCCACAGATTCACAACTCTCTGACTGAAAAAGATCACAACAGATCCTCCCCCCCCCCCCCCCTCCAATCTTTGCACATCCCTCAAGCCTTTCCACTTGTCACTGTAATTTCATGTTTCATGTGTCTTGTGTTTTATGACTGTTGCCAGATCAATTTCTCTCCTGGGATAAAGTTATATCGTATCGTATTATATCTCAGGGGTCAAGACAGCTGGTATTCAATTTAACGGTCCTCGCGCCCAGTTTTCATCTGTACCTTTCATTGTAATTTCTAATAGATGTTCCCGAAAGAGAGTATGTCACTTTTTTTGAAGATCCAGCAACAATTTCCTTTCAGGTTAAACAGCAAGTGTAAATCACCTAGTCACTCAAGTTCCACTTTATTAAGGAGTCTTCAATCTTAATTTCTAAATTCAGATTTTAATTTACGTTTTGCATGGTTGGCATTATAGGCATTCAGTTTGAAGTAGGAAAATTGCTTATTTTATTTATTTTTTTAAATAGAAAAACCCATTAACATTTCGATGACCAGTTTGGTTACAAAACTGTGACAGGAAGGTGCGGGATCTTTTAAAAAAAAAAAAAAAAAAAACACGGAATGTCAGTGTAAAATATCACGAAATCCAAAATTTCCAGCATTAATTCAAAACCTTGGGCTGTCAAATTGTGTCGACCACACCAACTATCCTTGGCAGCTGAGAATTACTTTGCTTAGAAACAGTAGCAGCGAGAAAAACACTACAGCACCCCAACCGAAAGTACAAAAAAGGATCTGATTTACATGTGCAGAGCATTAGCAATAGCAGGTCAAAGCCACAAACAAGAATGTAGACACTATACACACACACGCCCGGGGGGGGAAAAGGGATAAAACGATTCACAGAAATGCATACTGTTACAGCTGGGAATGAAGAAAAATCATCAATTTATGGGATATAGTAAAATTCAACATGTTATCATTCAAACAGCAGCACCCTTTCCCTCTCATTTTAAAAAAGTTTTTTTCCCTACAAAAACAAGAGAGAAAAAAAAGGTAATCTTTCTGGAAGTTTTAAAAATAGGCAATGTTACTTGGCCCACAGTGTTTACTGAATTTAAAAAAACCTGCATCCCTTATACTGCACCAGTAGTGGCTGTGAAACACTTTCCATTGAAAAAAAAAACTGTAAACATAAACATTAACATGTGTTCTACCTGCACAACTGATTTCTCTGATGTGACAAAATACTGCGTAAAATACAAACCTCTTATCTGTCTTTTTTTTTTAGTGTCTCTTGCAATAAATACCCTGTGGTCTGGTAACAGGAAAATAAAAACATCGTAGTATAAATTGCAGAGTTGAAGTACTTCTGGCCCAGTGTTGTCCCCTGTCAACCCACTCAGCTCCGCCGTAGTGGTTCAAAGTGCCCCCGACTTTATACGGTGTTCCTTTACTGTTGTTAAGACAAGCTTGGCATGACCATCACACATGCTACCACAGCTTTCACAACACTGGTCAAATGGCTTTCCCTCCCCTCCTATATATGCATTTTGCCGTCGAGAAGATAGCCCCGACGTTGCCAGCGCGAGAATAACGGAGAGTTACAGCAGGAAAGTAATGCAGGACAACCGACCCCAAAGCTTTTGTGTGTGTTTTTTTTTAAAGCCGAAATGAAGCACATCAAGTGTATGCTTTGGCATAACAGCAAGCTGAAAGCAACAAAAGAAATGCATAAAAAGGCTTAATGTAAGAGCAGAGGACACTACGAGGAGCGTGAGCAAAGAGTAGAAATGTCATCTTAAAACAGAAATTATAAAGACACTTAAAAAAACAGGAGTCCTTTCCATAAAAGGAACAGATTCGCCCTGCCCCTGCGTCACAAGGAAATTAAGACCGAGATATACACAATATTTAAATTGCACTTGTTTTTTTTTAAAAAACAGAGGATTTGTGTTACACTCATGAAATACAGCATATTTCATCTAAAGTACATGCTTTCTTCAAAAAAGAATGTGAGGTGAAACACAATCCTTTCAGAGATTTCTTTATCACAAAAAAACACTTCTGAGATAGATTTTAAAACTATACAATACCGTTTGTTTTTTTTAAACTGCCAATATGATAGGTGAAATATTTGGTTTTTGTAGCCAAAATAAGATATTCTAGAAAGAATGATTAGCACAAAGTACACCTGCAGGCAGATGACAAGTGCTGGCTTGGTTCACTGTGATGAATGTAATGTCTTTTTAAATTGTACTCCTCCATCAGCTAAATTAAGTACAAATAAATGAACACACCAACATTTACAAGAATAAAGTATCTTAATACAACACTGCTATCTTGTTTCACTCAGTTAATGATTCGCCCCGAGTTCATTCGGAGCGTGCCAACTTCAGTTGCGATGCATACAAATAGATCTCCATGTGCACCTTCTCTCCTCACTGTGACGACCCACTGTGTCCGGAGAAAGGCGAGGACAAGGGGGTGAGGGCAAAAGGACGAGGGGCGGGTGGGTGGTGGGTGTCAGGGAACCAGGGACGAAGACGGGGCGAGTGGTTTGACTTCAGAGTTTGTGCCTTTTGCTCTGTTTGGTGACACCTGAGGTGAGAATGTCAGTGCTCGTGGCTTTGTCTCTCAACGCGGCACCACTGTCTTCACTGTTCAGCTGGCCGTTAGCCGCGGCCTCCTGCCTCAGTTTCAAAGCCAAGTGATCCCTCTGCAGCTTCTGCTGCAGCTCCCCCAGCCTGGCCATCACTTTATCTATGGTGTTTAAATTAATCAGGTTGAAGTCGTGCATGCTAACCAGATGGAGCAGGAAGTTCCGACACAGGCTCCTCTCAACTATCCTCGGTCCACAAGTCTCTACAAAGAGCAGGCAGGATTGATGCATCTGATTGTCAGCGATGAACCTGCAGAGTAACAAGAGCCCATTAATACAGGAACACGGAGCTTCAGAGTAACAACAGCTCATTCATACAGGTACATGGAACTGCAGAGTAACAACAGCTCATTCATACAGGTACATGGAACTGCAGAGTAACAACAGCTCATTCATACAGGTACATGGAACTGCAGAGTAACAACAGCTCATTCTTACAGGTACATGGAACTGCAGAGTAACAACAGCTCATTCATACAGGTACATGGAACTGCAGAGTAACAACAGCTCATTCATACAGGTACATGGAACTGCAGAGTAACAACAGCTCATTCATACAGGTACATGGAGCTACAGAGTAACAACAGCTCATTCATACAGGTACATGGAACTGCAGAGTAACAACAGCTCATTCATACAGGTACACGGAGCTTCAGAGTAACAACAGCTCATTCTTACAGGTACATGGAACTGCAGAGTAACAACAGCTCATCAATGCAGATAATGGACCGTAGAGTAACAAGCACCCATTAACACAAATACAAGGAACTGCAGAGTAACAAGAGCCCATTGAGTCATTCAGCTTCTGCACATCATTAGATGAGCACATAATTAAAGGATAAACCTTTTTAGGCATAAACATATTTTAGAAACACGGTACTTAAACATTAATCCTCAAATGCAATCACCATTTCTTATGTTTTTATAATGGTAATTGGGAAGCAACAGTGCATCAGCTTTATTGGAAGAGGAATTTGTGTGCCATGGTGGTATGGTACCTTATTTGCCATATGTACTGAGGTACAGTGAAATTCATAAGGGTTAGTGTTAGGGAATCTTGTGTGTAGAGATGCCTTGGTATTATACAGGGACCCAGCAAACCACATTTGGAATACTGTGCCATTTTAGTCTCCCTTCCCAAGGGAGGCACGGTGGTGCAGCGGGAGAGTTGCTGCCTTACAGCGCATGCAGCGCCGGAGACCCGGGTTCCATCCAGATTTGTAGGTTAATTTGCTTGGTGTAAGTGTAAATTGTCCTTTGTGTGTGTGTTAGTGTGAGGGGATTCAGTGGGCATGTGCAAGAGAGAATGAATTGGAAGGGTACAAGAAAAAAGTCTGATGGGAGGTGATAGCAAAGATTTGACAGACTGAACAGCCACCTTCTGTGTCACAGCAAGCCCTTCCATCCAGCTCAGTCGTGGGTGAATAAATAAGAACAAAAACTTGCCCATGTTTCATAACGTGCAGGTTCCATAGTTTCATCACTTCTTTCTCTCCTTCATTAACGTCCGTGAACTCATCGATTTGCTTTGGGAAAAAATGACAAGGCTCAATTAAACACTGGTGGAAAATTTGTCCGGGTTCAGTTTGGCTCAAGAGAGCTCATGGAAAACCATTGCAACTTATCTAGTTTAAACCATCACAATACTCATACTGCAGCAAGTCTTTTTTTTTTTACAGTGGCAACTTCGATATCTACAGATTAATGTTGTAAATGTTGTGTCATTGCACCATTTACAGTATTGGTCATGGTGGAGGTCCCAGTCTTTGATGTTATAGTCCCAGCTCCACAAAGAGGAGATCTGTGCTAAATGATAGACAGTAAAACCTAGTGCCTAGTGAGAACAAGGACCAGTTGAGCCAAAACTCTGCTCTCCCACCAGCCTATCCCTCCCTCCCTCCCTCCACAATCAGATCAAATGCCACAGTTTAAGAACAAGGGGTAGGCCATTTAGAACGGAGATGAGGAAAAACTTTTTCAGTCAGAGAGTTGTGAATCTGTGGAATTCTCTGCCTCAGAAGGCAGTGGAGGCCAATTCTCTGAATGCATTCAAGAGAGAGTTAGATAGAGCTCTTAAGGATAGCGGAGTCAGGGGGTATGGGGAGAAGGCAGGAACGGGGTACTGATTGTGGATGATCAGCCATGATCACAGTGAATGGTGGTGCTGGCTCGAAGGGCTGAATGCCTCCTTCTGCACCTATTGTCTATTGTCAAATGGCGTGTCAAGAAGTCAAACGGTCATTTGTTGTTATGGTTATTATTGTTATTTGTTCAGGGGTTATGGGGGGAAGGCAGGAGAATGGGGTTAGGAGGGAGATAGATCAGCCACGATTGAATGGCGGAGTAGACTTGATGGGCCGAATGGCCTAATTCTGCACCTATCACATGACCTTATGACAATGAAACAATGCAATTCTCACTTTCAGCAGCACAGCTGGCCTATAAACACAGTATTCATGCATAACATAATAAAGAAAAACAATTAAATCAATTAAAAACCCCAATACTAGTACAATACCGAGCGGCATGTCCCAGGACCAACAGCATCAATCAGAGTCTGAAGTTTCTGGCCAACCTGCTGATAGACTCCACTATCGTACCACTCCACGCCAAGTTTAGTGAACGGTATAAAATAGAGAATGATTGAAACACTCAGCACGTCAGGTAGCACTTGTGGCAAGCAGAAACAACTAATGCTTCAAGTGGAAATCACTTTGGTTCTCACTCCACAGATGCTGCCTGTCCTGCTGATCACTTGCAGCACTGTGCTGTGAGCAAGGCACAAGGGTTACTGACTGTAATGGTTTTCTCCCGCAGCCACTCGGGGTCCTTCTCGTCCTCACTGTCCACGTCCATCTCCTGGGGCCTGAGGGGGAGACAGGTGTCACTGTGGAAGTAAAGGCGGTTGTGGCCACTGATGTACGTCCGCTGCTGCTCCACTTCTCCATCTTCAGACTCCAAGAACTCGGACAGACTTGGTTTGGTGCGTTTTGGTCTTAAAAATAAAACGTTGGTGGAAAAAGTGAACCCATTGTCCTTAAGTGTCCACAATCCAAAACTACACATACATACTAAATATCACAGTCACACAGCATGGAAATAGAGCCCTTTGGCCCAACTCGGCCATGCCAACCAAGATGCCCCATCGACAGTAGCCCCACCTATCCATGTTTGGTCCATATCCCTCTAAACTTTTCCTATCCCTATATTTGCCCAAATGTTTTTAAAATGCTGTTATACTACCCGCCTCAACTACCTCCGTTGGCAGCATGTTCCATATACCCAACCTGTTAAAAAGTTGCCCCTCAGGTTCCCATTAAATCTTCCCCCTCTCACCATAAACCTGTGTCCTCTAGATCTTGATTCCCCTACTCTATGTAAAATAATTCTGTCCTATCTATTCCCTCCATGATCTTCTACAGCTCTATAAGATCACCCCTCAGCCTCCTGCTGTCCACGGAATGGTCCTATGCAGGTCCTCAAGTTCTGGCAACATCCTCTTAAATCTGAAGATTGACACAAAAAGCTGGAGTAACTCAGCACGACGGGCACTCTTATATCTCCCCTGCATGCTTTCCAGCTGAACAACATCCTTCCTATAGCAGGGTGACCAAAACTAAACACTACTCCAAATGCTGCCACACCAACATCTTGTACAACTGCAACTTAACATCCCAACTTCTAACCTAAATACCCTGACTAATGAAGGCCAATGTATCGAAAGCCTTCTTGACCACTCTATCTACCTGTGGCACCACTTTCAAGGAACCACATGCCTGCAAATCCTTGAAAGTACTGGAGCACATAGAGGGATCTATGTGGAGCATATAGAGAGCCTACGAGTAATCTGACAGCGACTTTAGTTTCCCCACCATTTACATCAGCACACAGGGTGGCCTGGGGCCATTTACACTGAGAACTATATCCTACACACTCTATCTTACCCTCTGCTCTACTTATTGCACTCTAGTTTGACTCGGTGGTATTTACATGATTCGATTGGATAACATGCAATTACAAAGCTTTTCACTGTACCTCACAGTACACATAACAATAAGAAACTTGAAACTCCCAATCCCATTTTTCAGTCCAAAGCACACAATGTAATTGAATATAATTGTTTTGAATGTATTATATCACCTCTTGATTCTTTTGTTTCAGCTTTGGATAAATATTAAAACTGAGGAGCAATTTAAGTCCACAGCGAACGAATGTGTTAATGGAAACAATTGTGTGCAATGTGCGTATCATTCCCAAGAACTCCACGAGTCCGCTGGATTAATTACATAGAAAGCCTGCGCACACAATAATCCCACAGCAAACAAGAAACTAGTGAAACCCTAGACAGTAGTAAATTGCACACATAACCCAATCATGAGGGGAATAGATGGGGTGAATGCAGGGAAGGTAGGTTATGTTCATAAGTGACAGGAGCAGTATTAGGCCATTTGGCCCATCAGGTCTACTTTGCCATTCAATCATGGCTGATCTACATTTCCCTCCCAACCCCATTCTTCTGCCTTCGCCCCATAACCCCTGACACCCTTAGTAATCAAGAACCTCTCAATCTCTGCCATAAAAATGTCCATTGACGACCTCCACAGCCTTTTGTGGCAATGAATTCCACAGATTCACCACCCTCTGACTAAAGAAATTCATTTTCCTCTCCTTTCTAAAAGGTACATCCTTTTATTCGGAGCCTATAGCATCTGGTGATAGACTCCCCCACTAATGGAAGCATTCTCTCCACATTCACTATTCGGTATCAAGAACCGGACAGCTGCTACACCTGTGTGCCAACTCTGGGCTGAGACACGGCCAGTGTGTCCTCACCTGCAAACCAGGATGTGGGTGACTGGTGTCCTTTTCACCGGACCGTTGCGGCTGAAGGCAAAGCCAGGCTGGGAATGAATATCCTGAGGATTCCCTGCGTAAGAGCCATCGTAACACTCGTTAATGGATACATCTATCCTAGCACCTTTAGGATGAGGCTGCAAAAAAAAAAAGAAGTTATCCTCATGAAGCTTTCAACAGGACCGTTGTATTAACTTTTAGTATTGCGCTGTTAGCAAATTTCTGCAGTGATGAGCAATTAGAGTTAGAACAGAGAACGCTACAGCACGGGGGCATGTCCTTCAAGGAATTACAGGACACTAGGAATTACAGGTGCTCTAATCTTACGTAGAACACAAAGTACTGGAGCAACTCAGCGGCATCTCTGCAGAACATGGTTAGGCAACGCTTCGAGTTGGGACTCTTCTTCAGGTCCCTTAGTATTCTAAACTGATCTCCTCTGCCTGCACGTAATCTATATCCCCCCATTCTCTGCATATCCATGCACCTGTCTAAAAGCTTCTTAAACGCCACTACCTCGTCCCAAACAGCTCACTATAAGCAACCACAGCATTAAAAGCAACATTTATAAACTGATGTAACTTTAAATCGCAAATGGATACGCATGGATATTGTGGGTCGAAGGGCCTGTTCTGTACAATTTTATGACTTTGCAAGAAGCAAATTTATTGAATTCGGTCACAAATTATAACCCATTAAAAACTGATCTCCCAGATTACCCAACACCATGGCAAGTTCAAGACTT
This sequence comes from Rhinoraja longicauda, assembly GCF_053455715.1. Taxonomy (NCBI): domain Eukaryota; kingdom Metazoa; phylum Chordata; class Chondrichthyes; order Rajiformes; family Arhynchobatidae; genus Rhinoraja; species Rhinoraja longicauda. The sequence continues at coordinate 80,523,389 of NC_135958.1, forward strand.
CAAGGTCAGCTTATTGTCACATGTACCAATTAAGGTACAGTGAAATTTGAGTTCTGAGGTGTATTGGATTTTTTTTTTTAATTACTTGTTTTGAAAATGTAATCTTTCTGAAAAGGCATTTGCAATATTAAGAACAAATCACTTCAGATTTAAAAAAATTAAAAATCATGATTCCTTAATAGACACTTAAATGTAAACATTTTAAATTCCAGCCTGAATTAATAACCTCTGCAGAATTGTCTAATCATAATGAAGACAGTGGCAGTCTGAAGAAGGGTCTCGACTCGAAACGTCACCCATTCCTTCTCTCCTGAGATGCTGCCTGACCTGCTGAGTTACTCCAGCATTTTGTGAATAAATAATTAAAACAGTAGCGTGTACAAGTGCTGGTATTCATTGGAGATCCTTATAAGGAATAGCCCACTGGCCTGGGTTTAATCATATTAATCACGTGTAAAGCATGACTCACAGTAAAGGGGAAAATATATTTTGCAGAAGAGAAACGTTTGACATCATGTTAGCTACTCTTAGACACAGGGCAAGGGATTTCAAGAAAGGACACACACCACATAATTGAAGATAAATCTGCTATGGCAAAGCTTGAGGTGTTTCAGCAGGCTGTAGAGCTTCCGACAGTTTAACGTGCACCATGGACAGTGCAAGTCATCTCGGGCTTCAGTCTGCTGCCGTGTGTTGTTGTTATAAAGGAACTGCAAAAACAAATTGGGATGGTAAGAAAAAGAACGAGGACATCCTCAGCTTTAAGTCGCACATCGCAACTGACACAGGTGAAGGCCTGCTGGTCACTAATGAGAAAGGCTGCATTTTAAATATAGCCACCATATGGCAATTTGTTTTTTACACAAATGGAAATCACAATTTAGACTTTCGAGATATGGCCCTTTGGCCCACCGAGTCCGTGCCGACCAGCGATCACCCCGTTCATACTAGTTCAGCGTTATCCCACTTTCACGTCCGTTCTCTGTACACTAGGGGCAATTTACAGAGCCCAATTATTGCACAAACCCACACGCACGCACACCTTTGGGATGCGAGAGAAAACCAGAGCACCTGGAAGAAACCCTTGCAGTCCCAAGTAGACCGTGCAAACTCCAAACAGACAGCAGCTGAAGACTGGATTGAACCCCGATCGCTGGTGTTGTGAGACAGCAGCTCTACTGTGCCTCCAGTACCACAGTCTTATAGCATTTAATCAGAAATAAGTCGCGTTCTGATGAAATCCAATACTAGTTGGCATCTTGTGTAGATTGGCATGAAAGCAGAAACTGCGAAAACCGCTAATCTTCAAGATGTTGCATTTTATTGAAGTAGTTCAGCTAGCCAGTGTAAATTAACTTTAATGGTAGAACCTCAATTACAAAACAGTCTATTAATTCCAAGAAACCTGCACTTGTTTGAAATGAGATTGAAACTAAATATTTAAACTCAACTTCAATTCATGTGAAGGGCCCCAGCCTACCACAGTAGCTTTTGGTTAGGGGAGGAAGGGGAGGGCAGGAGAGTGCAACTACCCATCCGCATGTCTCCCAAGTATCCAAATGCCCAACACTTTGTCCCAACTGAAACAGTTTAGCATTGCTACAGATTCTAATGATGGTTTCAATGCACCTGTAGATGGATTCCATGTTTGCCACACTTGCAATATGGCAACAAGAACTGAACACAATACTTCAGCTGTGGCTAACCACTGCTTAGGAAGGAACTGCAGATGCTGGTTTAAACCGAAGATGGACACAAAAAGCTAGAGTAACTCAGCGGGTCAGGCAGCATCTCTGGAGAGAAGGAATAGGTGAAATGTCACCTATTCCTTTCCTCCAGAGATGATGTGTGACCCGCTGAGTTACTCCAGCTTTTTGTGTCTATCTTCGGCTAATACATTTCCAATTTAATACCATTTATTCCAACTTAATACAACGCCCTGTTCTCCAGATTCAGGGACAGTTTCTTCCCAGCTGTCATGAGGCAACTGAACCATCCTACCGACAACCAGGGAGCTGCCCTGAGCTACTATCCACTTCATTGGAGACCCTCGGACTATCTTTGATGAGACTTTACTGGATTTTATCTTGCACTAAACATCATTCCTGTTATTCCCTTTATCATGTATCTGTACAATGTGGACGGCTCGATTGTAATCATGTATTGTGTTTACGCGGATTGGTTAGCACGCAACAAAAGCTTTTCACTGTGTACACGTGACAATAAACTAAACTTCCTCAACGAATGGAAATAATTAACCTCATAACTTCTAAACCAACCCTCTCGCCACCTTCATGGATATTGCTCACCTGGCCAATCTACAAATCTTTATGCTATCTACAGCTTCCAACCACATTATCAACTACGACAACAAAAGATTTGCTTGGAGACATTCATGCCATACCTGATAAAATATCCTTAATTTCTGCCGTGGTTCCATTGAAACTTGTTCCTTTTTACTTTGAAGTTCTGTTGTCAGAGAGTCTTTTACAGCTGTGAGTTTAAAAATAAATCGCATATAAAGTACAAGATTTCAGGGCTTATTTAAGTGCTCAAATCTAGTAATTCTGCTCCAATGTTTATTCAGTGTTTAATGTGCTCAGTGTGAAACGTGTTTAAAATTGGATTAAAAAGATGAAGAAGAGAAAAAAAAGGCTATTATGAAAAGATATGGAGGGACATAGAATGTCATATAGTGATATAGCGTGGAAACAGGCCCTTCGGCCCAACTTGCCCACACCTGCCAACATGTCCCACCTGCCCGCGTTTGGTCCATATCCCTCCAAACCTGTCACATCCAGTTACCTGTCTAACTGTTTCTTAAAAGGTGGGATAGTCTCAACTACCTCCTCTGACAGATGTGTTGAAAGGTTGGGCAGAAAGGTGTCAGGTGAAATTTAATGCTGACAACAAAAAAAACGGTTGTATTAGTAGATGATTTTAACTTCCCATGTTGACTGGGAATCCCATAGTGCAAAGGGTTTGGACAGAATGCAATGTATTTTGTCCAGAAAAGCTTTCTTAAACAAAATACAGAGGAGCTTGTTAGAGAGGCCACCATGGCTGCTTATTTTATTTTTGTTGCAAATACAGTGGGAAAAAAGTTTGTTTGGTCCTCCCACTAGGGAACAAGGCAGAGCCAGTAATTGACATAGGAGAACACTCATTCTCTTAGTTTTTAAATAATCATGGGGAAAAGATAGGACTGGTTGGCATGGACAGATTGGGTCGAAGAGCCGGTTTCCATGCTGTATGACCACATGTGAAGTAATGCACTTCAGGACATCAAATACTCTGATAGATTATACAGTAAATGGCAGGGACCTCAGGAGTAAGCTGCAGAGGGGGTTCGGGGTGCAAATTCATAGCTCCGTGAAAAAAGGCAACACATGTAGATAGAATAGTGAAAGAGCATTCGACATGCTTGCCTTCAGAGGCTGATTTGAGACAATGTGTCGCCGTTGTACTAAAACACTAGTCAGGCCAGACTTGAGTACTGTGTTCTACACTACAGAAAGGATGCCTTATGATTAGAAAGATTGGGGAACAGACATGCAAGGTTTTCACTTGGAGCAGAAGGATGTCATTGTGAGGAAAGCAGATTGACTGGGGGTTTTTTCCCCAATAAAACATTAAGTGGTACCACTGTAGAAAATTTATAAAATTACTAGGGGATGTGGGAATGAACGGGATAAATACTAAATTATTTTTGAGGGTGGCAGTCTAAAGCTAGAGGGCATACGTTTAATGCAAGGGGGGAGAAATTTAAAGGAGATCGGAGGGGCAATTTCTTCCCCCCAAATAGAGGATGGCTGATACCTGGAAAAAGCTGCCACAGATGGCAGTGAGGGGAAATACAATCACAACGTCTAAAAGGCATTTGGACAGGACAGTTACACGAGTGGCTACAGCCTAATGCAGAAAAATGGGGCTGGCGGAGATGGGCAGAGGTGGTATGGACTAGTTGCTTCTGTGCTGTACAACTGTAATTATTTTCAGCCTAAATATCTTGTGATGCAAAATCACTCCATTCAGTCTGAATAATTCACCAAAAATCAAATATTTTTGCTTCAAACGAATCAGAACTATATTTAAGTCAAGAGAAACACTGGTTACGTGCAGTACAGATACAATATCAAATTTGTATTCTAAATGCAATTATAATTAAAAAGTTACAAACAGGATCGGCTGTAATTATGTACATCATATTAAGTTAGAATGTATTCAATTTAACATGATTAAGCCAGCACAATTTAAATAGCACTTAAGTTTATACACCTATTAATTCCCATCTAAACATTTATGTCATTAAACCTAACAATTCAGCTATTTTAATGCATTGTTTGGTTCGGCAGCAGCGATCTCACCTGCCAGAGCTACAGATCCTAACTCCAGAGAGAACCAGAACATGTAATTGAGATGTTAAACCAATCTTTTGTTCACTCTCGGGTGAAGAGTGTGACGAACAGAAGCAACCACCCAATAACCCAGCTCACACTGAAACATAGACAATAGCTGCAAGGGTAGGCCATTCGGCCCTTCGAGCCAACACCGCCATTCAATGTGATCAAGGCTGATCACCCAAAATCAGTACCCCGTTCCTGCTTGCTCTCCATATCCTTTGATTCCATTAACCCCAAGAGCTATATCTAACTCTCCCTTGAATATATCCAGTGAATTGGCCTCCACTGCCTTCTGTGACAGGGAATTCCAGAGATTCACAACTCTCTGGGTGAAAAAGTTTATCCTCATCTCAGTCCTAAATGGCCTACCCCTTATTCTTAAACTGTGACCCCTGGTTCTGGACTCCCCCAACACCGGGGACATTTTTCCTGCATCTAGCCAGTCCAATCACTTAAGAATTGTATATGTTTCTATAAGATCCCCTCTCATCCTTCTAAACTCCAGCAAACACAAGCCCTAAAATAAGCTCCTTATTATGTCGTTTAAGAACAAGGGGTAGGCCATTTAGAACAGAGATGAGGAAAAACTTTTGCACCAGAGTTGTGAATCTGTGGAATTCTCTGCCTCAGGAGGCAGGAGGCCAATTCTCTGGATGCTTAGATAGAGATGCTTAGAGTTAGATAGAGCTCTTAAAGATAGCGGAGTCAAGGGATATGGGGAGAAGGCAGGAACGGGGTACTGATTGTGGATGATCAGCCATGATCAAAGTGCTCGAAGGGCCGAATGGCCTCATTCTGCACCTATTGTCTATTATGAACCTTTAATCAGCATCACTAAATCACTCCACCTGAAAATTACCTCAGATATACGCACACATAATGCTGACTGGACTTGGTACACACAGGTGAAATCACAAAGCACATGAAAAGATGCCATTTTAATGTAAGCAACCTCATTAAAGAGCGTAGGAAAAAAACTGTAGATGCTGGTTTTAATGGAAGGTAGGTACAAAATGCTGGAGTAACTCAGCGGGTTAGGCAGCATCTAGACAAGGAATGGGTGACGTTTCGGTCGAGACCCTTCTTCAGACTGATGTCAGGAGAGGGGGCAGGTGTCCCTGTTCATACTAGTTCTATGCTATCCCACTTTCTCATCAACTCCATACACACTAGGAGTAATATGACAGAGACTCATTAATCTACAAACCCACTCGTCTTTGGGATGTGGGAGGAAACCGGAGCAAACCCCTGCCATCACAGGGATAATGTGCAAACTCCACACAGACAGCACCCGAGGTCAAAATAGAACCCGGCTCTCTTGCTGCCGCGAGGAGCAGCTCTACCATTACTCTGGTTAATTTGGATACCTTGTCAAAGATAGTTTCACGATCAGGAATGAGTCTCAAGAATCTTGTCCCTTCAGAGAATATTACCCGCCCAGAGACATTACCTGATCTGGGGATCATTCTCCATTTAATGGAGTGCAAAAAGCACTTTGAGTAGAGACCAGGTTCCAGTGTGGGAACAAGAGTAGCTACAACCTGTCTTTGAGGGATTGAGCTGCACCATCAAAAGCCAGCTCGTCACCACTTATCAGTTTAGTTTAGTTTGGAGATACGGCGCGGAAACAGGCCATTTGGCCCAACGTGTCCGCACTAGCCAGCAATCTCCGCACATTAACACTACCCTACTACACACACTAGGGACAATTTACAATTATACCAAGCCAATTAACCGACAAACCTGTACGTCTTTGGAGTTTGGGGGGAAACCGAAGATATCGGAGAAAAATTTGTGGAAGGATATTCTTGCTATTGAGGGCGTGCAGCGTAGGTTTACTAGGTTAATTCCTGGAATGGCGGGACTGTCATATGTTGAAAGACTGGAGCAACTAGGCTTGTATACACTGGAATTTAGGATGAGAGGGGATCTTATCGAAACATATAAGATTATTAAGGGGTTGGACACGTTAGAGGCAGGAAACATGTTCCCAATGTTGGGGGAGTCCAGAACCAGGGGCCACAGTTTAAGAATAAGGGGTAGGCCATTTAGAACAGAGACGAGGAAAAACATTTTCAGTCTGAGAGTTGTGAATCTGTGGAATTCTCTGCCTCAGAAGGCAATGGAGGCCAATTCTCTGAATGCATTCAAGAGAGAGCTAGATGGAGCTCTTAAGGATAGCGGAGTCAGGGGGTATGGGGAGAAGGCAGGAACGGGGCACTGATTGAAAATGATCAGCCAGGATCACATTGAATGGCGGTGCTGCCTCGAAGGGCCGAATGGCCTACTCCTGCACCTATTGTCTATTGAAAACCCATGCGGTCACGCACAATCTCCACACAGACAGCACTCGTAGTCAGGGTCGAACCCAGGTGTCTGGCGCTGTAAGGCAGCAACTCTACCGCTGCGCCTCCGTGCCGCTCCTTTTAAGGATGGGCAACAAATGCACATCTTGTACTAATAGTTACATCCTGATCTTTAGTCTGAGATTAAGTTCTAGATCCAAGTCTGGTACTGAACAAGGAGATACCAGACCAACTGAACCAGCTGATGGCCAGTCACAGCACTGGAAATGACATCCCTATAGACTATGAACAATCCATTGTGCAGCATGCTCTATATTTGCTGGTGGTTCTTACAGAGGGTCTGTGCTGGTTTCACAGAGTTGAGCTTGGTCTCTGCAGTTGTGGTGTCTGTGTTGCGAGTGGCAAGAGGTTTAGCTACTGGAGCAGTGGATCTATCTGCAGCATCTCCCGTCCATCGGAGGGTGAACTGGAGTGTAGGACCCTGAGAAAAGGTTTCAAAAGGAGGCAACCGCTGTGAAAACAAACAAGACATTAATTAACAAAGGCGCGCACTGGCACACAGATGATGAGTGCCAATTTCCAAAAGCAACTAGTAACATTGATATCAGACTCTAACCTGCAAAATAAGTTTTCATTTTGCCACCTGGGAAGATCATAAGTGATAGGAGCAGAATTAGGCCATTCGGTCCCTCAAGTTGACTCCGCCATTAAATCACGGCTGATCTATCTCTTCCTCCTAGCCCCATTCTCTTACCTTCTCCCCATAACCCCTGACACCCGCACTAATCAAGAATCTGTCTATCTCTGCCTTAAAAATATCCATTGACGGCCTCCTCAGCCTTCTGTGGCAAAGAATTCCACAGATTCATCGCCATCTGACTAAAGAAATTCCTCCTCATCTCCTTCTTAAAAGAACGTCCTTTAATTCTGAGGCTGTGGCCTCTAGTCCTAGACTCTCCCACTAGTGGAAACATCTTCTCCACACCCACTCTATCCAAACATAAACATCTGGAGGCATGGAGCATCTGCTTCCAACATCACGGAAATTTGGGTTGTTTCTGTTAGAGGCGGCTAATCGCAATATAAGTGCTGTGAGCAAGGATATAGATCTAATTTAACCCCTTCTCTCTCTCTCCCCCTCCCCCCACTATTCATCTAAAGAAGCGATCCATTCATCAGAACCACGGGTATTACCACGCTTAGAAAACATCAATCTAATACTACAATGCACAGATGCATGTGGAGAAAGGGCAGACTTGAGAAATATACCTTTCCATCGAGGATGGTTTCCCAAGTGGCCCTCTTCTTGTTGACAGGGCATTCATCCATTTCCTGCATGGCCACTTCATATTCTCCGTCAAGGAGCTGCAAGCGTCTGTAATGAAGCAAATTCATCAGATGACAACAATGTAATTTTAAAAAAGAACTGCGGATACTGGCTTCTACCTCAGATGGACAGACACAAAACGCTGGAATAACTCACAACTTTTATAAAGTTAAGACAGACACAAAAAAAGCTGGGGTAACTCAGCAGGTCAGGCAGCATCTCTGGGGAAAAAGGAACAGGTGATGTTTCGGGTCAAGGCCCTTCTTCAGAAGAAGCGTCGCGACCCAAAACAAAAACCTATTCCTTTTCTCTATAGATGCTGCCTGACTCGCTGAGTTACTCCAGCTTTTTGTGTCTGGTCTTCGGTTTAAACCAACGTCTGCAGTTCCTCCCTACACCTTTACAAAGTGGTTCAGTTGAAGGATTTGTTTGTCCCAGAGACTATGTCAGCCGGTAGAAATTCTGTGACCCTTCTCGGATATTCAAACAATTAATGGACATAGAGAAAAGCGACAATATTTTGATTTAGCTGTACACAGAAATCAAAAGATCATGTATGTAATTGATTGATGTTATTTTAGAAAACAAAATCAAGTGATTTAGCCAAATAAAACTAAACACTGCTGATAATAAAAAATAGAATATTCAAGATCTACACAAGACTCCTCAATTAATCAGCTGCAAGTCATATTAAGCACTGTTCACTCTGTCAGGACACCAATTTAGAACAGAAACAATTCCATACCAGTCATAAAAGCAGAATCAATCCCATTCCAGTCATAAAAGCAGTACAGTGCCCTCCATAATGTTTGGGACATAGAGCCATCATTTATTAATTTGCCTCTGTACTCTACAATTTGAGATTTGTAATAACAAAACTCACATGTGGTTAAAGTGCACATTGTCAGATTTTATTAAAGAATATGGTGAAACCAAAAAGCATAAAAATGGCCTTTAAAAAAATCTGACAATGTGCACTTTAACCACATGGATTTTTTTTCTATTACAAATCTCAAATTGTGGAGTACAGAGGCACATAAATAAATGATGGGTCTTTGCCCCAAACATTATGGAGGGCACTGTACGTCACAATGATAGCAGCATGCTTACCTATTCTTATCAAAGACAGTCATCTGGGCTACAAAGGTCTTCTCCCCATCATCCTTGTAAGAGGAGTTCCGTTTACGCCTACTTGGCAACTCATCCGTTACTTCTAGAAGAAAAACACATGAGCAGTGGTGGTTTGAATGATTGTTGTGCTTCAAGATCAGGTTCAGGACAACTCAGGGATTCATTATGTTATAAGCACATGGACAAGAGCAAACCTTTCTGCCAGCTTAGTGTGACCATGGCCAACTGTGTAAAATGAGAAACTAAGTTAAACCTAGGGCGGCACGATGGTGCAGCGGTAGAGTCGCTGCCTTATAGCGCCGGAGACCCGGGTTCGATCCCGACTACGGGTGCTGTCTGTACGGAGTTTGTACGTTCTCCCCGTGGGTTTCCTCCGAGATCTTTGGTTTCCTCCCACACTCCAAAGTGCAGGTTTGTAGGTTAATTGGTTTTCTATAAAATGTAAATTGTCCCTAGTATGTGTAGGATAGCGTTAATATGCGAGGATCGCTGGTCATAGAAACATAGAAAATAGACACAGGAGTAGGCCATTCGGCCCATCAAGCCTGCATCGCCATTCAATATGATGATGGCTGATCATCCAGAATCAGTACCCGATGTGGACTCGGTGGACCAAAGGGCCTGTTCCCGCGCTGTCGATTGGAAACTAAAACCATTCTTTAACATAAAACATCCTGTTTTCCAAGGGTAACCTTTTGATGCTGAAGTATAGGGAAAACAACCTGCAGATGCTGGTTTAAATGGAAGGTAGACGCAAAATGCTGGAGTAACTCAGCGTGTCAGGCAGCATCTCGGGATAAGGAATGGGTGACGTTTCGGGTCGAGACCCTTCTTCAGACTGATGTCAGGGGAGGGGGCTGAAGTTCATTGAGCCACATTTGCATCTCAGCAACTGCCTTTTTAGCCAGCTGTTGAGTTTTTTTAAAGAGTCATTAATAAGTTAGCAATGCACCCAAGAACCGAGACCAAAAAACCCTGCAAATTCATGATAACCTAACAATATCCCTCACATATAACAGACTAACATGGGTTAAGAACAGAAATCCTGACAGCAACAGACAGTCAGAAATAGAAACACCATGTTTTTGTTGAAATCTTCCTAGGTGGGACTAGTGTGGTTGGGACATGTTGGCCTGTGAGGGCAAGTTGTGCCGAAGGGCTCGTTTCCACACTGTATCACTCTATGACTATTGCCAGTGGGTCAGGCAGCATCTCTTGAAAACATGGATAGGTGACATGTCGGGTCAGGTCCCTTCTTCAGACTGAGGGTGGCAGGTGGCTGATGAGAGCTCCTCAATCCGAAAACTCAATTGTTTCGCTCCCCAGACACTAATTAACTCGCAGAGCAAGTTCAGGAGGAAAAGCTGACTCCGTATTAATATCCAGCAGCCGCAGTGTGCAAGATGACTCTAATACAAACTCCCTGGTAAGGAACCATTTCCTGAAAAAGCCCCTTATCCCAAAGCTCGGGAATTATAGCGAATGTTATAGGATCTTTCAATCTGCAATCTTCAGCACTAACACCCTACTAAAACTGAGAGTAAAAATCAATGAATAACACTACTAAAAAACATCTATAAGACTACAAAAATGAACTGCAGCTAAAAACCTTAAACAGCAAAAATAGCATATGCACCGTAAAATTATTTTCCAACATAATCTTTTGATGTAATTGTGTAGTCAGATTAGCTCTATACCTATGGCTAATAAGATAGTTCAGCACACCCTGAAGTACTGTTGTCACAGATGGTGTTTGTCAGATGAAGCATTAAAAGTAGTCTTAGCTGGATGATTATTTCCAACAACAGAAGTCGTTCACAGATCCCTGGATGATATTGCTTGATCAGAAACACCAATGTGATTTACCCAAGAGCTATATATCCGAATCTCCTGCACAATAGTGAACTTGCTTCGAAATGTGCTTGATTGACCAAACAAATCTGGTAGGTCCGAGACTAAAAAGACTGGAGCCATGCAGGTCTTCATGTAGTGAAACTTACCATTCCAAGTTAGATTTCTTCAGTTGATGCTAACGATTCTAAACTTTACCCTGGCAGATAACGAATATACAGGGATAGGTTTCCACCCTCCCTATATAAATATGTAGACAGTTATATTTCAGAGACTGAAATACAGTCTGGAAAGTGAATCAGGTACCAGTGAGTGTTTACACTTTCTAAATTGAAGTGCTGAGACGCATATTTAATAACGTTCAGGTTTAACATCAAGCGGCTGCCAGAGTTTCCAATACAATGCTTTCCACATTCTATCTTCAAGAAACAAACAATAGATTGTTTTGACTTAACTTTGTCAAATGCTACATTTGAGAATGGACTTGTAAAAGACTAGAGAAGGATGCATCTTGTAATGTCATTGGTGATGATGTTATAATATTCAATGGTCCTTTATTGTCATGTGTACCGACGTACAATGAAATTTGATTTACCATAGTCATAATATTAAACCCTAAAGTTATCCCAGTGTCTAAGATGTTGTTTTCTATCTGTATCCATCCATTTACTATGTTTTTACTGCTGCTTAAAATAGCAGTGATTAAATGACGTATTCTAACAGCATGTGTTGTCTTTAGGAAGCATTAATGTGTCAGAGAAGCAGTCATCCACTCTAATATGCAAGTCAGCTTACAGGCAAGCCAACCTACTCCACTACAAGCAGAGCCCCTGGGAGATCAATTCCTTGGACAAAAGAAAAAGGGCAGGAGATTGCTGTATTTAGCTGGGGAAAACACTCAGATAAATCATATTCCAAAAGCCAGAGAATACAGTCTTCCCCAAATCTAATCATGTCAAGTTACAGGAACGGAGACGTTAAATATAAACTCATGTGAAGTTCTTCTATGGTGATTCTAAGAAGGAACGCTCAAATTTAAATGTCATACAGGAAATATCACTATGATGCCATTGAATGAAACACATTCCTGGAAATTTATTCAATTTAGGCCATCAAAGTTGGGTCTATATAAAAACGTTGAAAAACAAAAAACCTAACGGTTTCTTCTGTGAATAAAGCACGTAACATTTACTGACACAGCTAGCAAACCCAGAGCTAATTTCTTATATAGAACAGACAGTGACATTTGCATGAAGCTGTCAGCACATTCCAGGCACAACACATTTCATGGTTAGACTTGGGTCAGTGGAAACACCCTCACCTCAGTTAGAAGGTTGTGTTTTCAATTCCTACTGCAAAGATCTGTGTATTCCTCAACTATCACAGAAACAAAATTTAGTTATTTATTTTAACCAATTATTCCACCACTGGCGGCTGTCACCTACCAAAATTCTGAACTAAAATCTACCTAAATTTCTCCACTTTTCAGGATTGTTTTGTGCTTGAAGTCAATCTTTAAAACATGCCTTCTGGTCATTTGTTCCAATAACTTTGTGGATCTGACCCAAAAGCTATTTGATAACACTTTACTACATTAAAGACTATGAATGGAACCTTGTTTAGGAAGGAACTGCAGATGCTGGTTTACACCAAAAATGGACACAAAATGCTGGAGTAACTCAACGGGACAGGCAGCATCTCCGGATAGATGGAATGAGTGATGTTTCGGGTTGAGACCCTTCTTTTCGAGAAGGGTCTCGATCCAAAATGTCACCCATTCCCTCTATCCAGAGATACTGCCCGTTCCGCTGAGTTACTCTAGTATTTTGTGTCTATGAATGAAATCTTGCTGTATGTAAAATGATGGTCATGTCATTTCTCACAATATAATACTAACTACACTTCAAAAGTACTTGACGAAAACAAAGGGCTGGAGGAACCCAATGGGCCAGGCAGCAACTATGGAGGGAATGGACGTCAGACTGAAGGGTCTCAAGTCAAAACAACATCTGTCCATTCCCTCCACAGATACTGCCTGACCCGTTGAGTTCCTTCAATACTTTTAGGTTTTGCTCAGGATTCAAGCACCTGCACTTTACGTCTTCAAAAATACTTGGTTATGAAGTGGTTTGGACACACTGCAGTTTTAAAAAGCTTTAAAAAAACACATTATTTTCTCACATCTTTACTGAATTCAGATCCGTTTCACTGGCTCAAGAGTCCAATTAATACAGCAGGGTTTGAAACAACATCTTGCTTTTTATATGGTTCCTTTTTTTGAAAAATAGAGCTCTTCAGATGAAAAATTTAATCGACTCCAACATTTCTCATTCAATTAACAAAACATTCAGGTTTTATAATCAAATTAGATTTGTATATCTAGTTTGTTATACAATTCAAATTATACTGATTTTATTGCAAAAGACCTCAAAAATTGAAGACATGTTAGTTTCTTGCATTTTATGTGAACATATGCTTTACAACTCTTAATGTACATGCAAGGATCTGGGACTTAATCTCATAAGACTTTGCAATGCAGCAAGCCAATGAGACTTTCAGCTAGAATGAACATCATACGGTGGTTTCAATAAAACATCCTTACCAATGTTTTCATTAATCTCTCCATTTGTCAATCCGTTCATCTCCCTCCTGCCTGGACGGGTCACTCTGAACAGCAGTGAATACGACTTAACCATATGGCTGTTGCTTGGCTCAAACTCATTGCTGGGAACAGCGAGGGAAGGGCAATTGCCTGGTTTGGACTGGCTGTTGTCTGGGTTCAAAGGCACCTGCTTTTTACCTGTAGGCACTTGCTTGATTGGACAACTAACATCCTTGAAAAGAAATGAACAAGTTAGTAAACCATCTAAACATATTAATAAATACAGGTGACGGGGGGGGGGGGGGACGGGGGGGGGGGAAGAGGACAGTTTTTTTCTATGACCATGCAAAGATTTAACAATTTAAAGTTACGCAATCTAGCTTTACTCGAGCCTAACGCAATAATTTTATATCTTGTCATCTGATGTGAAAGTATTCATGACCAAGATCAAAACCAAAGGTATGGACACTAAATCTTAGTAAAAAAATATAGGTTTACTAGTTTCCATTTTAAGAAATATCATTTTGCTATTCTTACTAAGATGAGTACTACTACACTTCCTTATCTTGCACTCTAGTCATTTCTTGTCCATTCGCTTAGCCCATTTCTTTACACCTCCCACAGCAGCAGAATTGCAAACTTGAATACATCACACCTTCCTTTTAACTTCCATTAAGATCTGGTTTCACTCTTGGAACCTCACTAGTAACATAGATCATAGAACAGTGCAGCACTTCAGCCTGTCCGTGCCAACATGATGCCAAGATAAACTAATCTCACCTGCCTGCATGTGAAACAAAACCCCTCCATTCCTTGCATCCTTTTTCCGGGAAAAGCAATAAAATGTACGGCAATAATTTTGGCTTAACAGCTTCTATCATTAGAATGGTCAAAAAGACGAGGAGTGGCACAATGGTACTCCAGTAGAATTATTGTCTTACAGTGGGATCGACCTGGGTTCGATCCTGACTACGGGTGCTGGCTGTACAGAGTTTGTAGGTTCTCCTTGTAACTGTGTGGGTTTTCTCTGGGTGCACTGGTTTCCCCCCACATTCCAAAGATGTGCAGGTTTATAGGTTAATTGGTTCCTGTAAAACTACCCCTTGTGTGTAGCATGGAAAACTAGGATAACACAGAACTAGTGGTCGGCGCGGACTCAGTGGGCCGATGGGCCTGTTTCTACGTTGCATGTCTAAACTAAATTTAAATAAGAGAAAGCAATTAACTGCAGGCAACAATTTGTTTTCCTTAACAATGACTGATAGGAAAACAATACAAGTTGCTGATGACAATCTGTTGGCAATGCTTGCATGTATTTATCATTAGCCAGCTCACCAATGCGTTATTTGGGATTTTCCAGGATCTCCCAGCTCAAGCACTCTCAGCTTTTATCTAATCAGGGACGAAAGGAACCAAATTCTTTCAAGGAGCGTTAGTAAAACTTAAGTCAAGGGCATCAAGGAGGGAAACTCTCTAGTTTTAGAATCCTCTGCCCCGGGGATAAGCCTGCGTTTGTTTGTTCCGGTTAAGGCGCTGTGCACACAGCAGCCAGCCAACAGTCGCTTGTCTTTTTATTTTCACTTTTAATTTAATTTTAATTTTAAGTTTTCATGTACCTTGTTGTGTGTTATGACTGTTGGCAGACCAATTTTCCCTCCAGGGATGGATAAAGTTCAATTGTATCGTAAAGCATCGTAGTTGGGAGTCATACAGTGCCCTCCATAATGTTTGGGACAAAGACCCATCATTTATTTATTTGCCTCTGTACTCCACAATTTGAGATTTGTAATAGAAAAAAAATCACGTGGCTAAAGTTCACGTTGTCAGATATTTTTTGAAGGCCATTTTTATACATTTTGGTTTCACCGTGTAGAAATTACAGCAGTGTTTATACATAGTCCCCCCCATTTCAGGGCACCAGAATGTTTAGGACACAGCAATGTCAGGTAAATGAAAGTTGTCATGTTTAGTATTTTGTTGCATATCCTTTGCATGCAATGACTGCCCGAAGTCTGCGATTCATGGACATCACTAGTTGCTGGGTGTCTTCTCTGGTGATGCTCTGCCAGGCCTGTATTGCAGCCATCTTTAGCTTATGCTTGTTTTGGGCGCTAGTCCCCTTCAGTTTTCTCTTCAGCATATAAAAGGCATGCTCAATTGGGTTCAGAGCGGGTGACTGACTTGGGCACTCAAGAATTTACAAAAAAAAATTGCTTTGAAAAGCTCCTTTGTTGCATTAGCAGTATGTTTGGGATCATCGTCTTGATGCAGAATGAACCACCGGCTAATGAGCTTTGAGGTATTTGTTTGAACTTGAGCAAATAGGATGTGTCTATACACTTCAGAATTCATTATGCTACTACCATCAGCAGTTGTATCATCAATGAAGATAAGAGACCCAGTACCTTCAGCAGCCACACATGCCCAGGCCATAACACCCCCACCACTATGTTTCACAGATGAGGTGGTATGCTTTGGATCTTGGGCCATTCCTTCTCTCCTCCATACTTTTCTCTTCCCATCACTCTGATTTAAGTTAATCTTCAACTCATCTGTCCACAAGATCTTTTTTCCAGAACTGTGGTTGCTCTTTTAAGTACTTCTTGGCAAACTGTAACCTGGTCATCCTATTTTTGCAGCTAACCAGTGGTTTGCATCTTGCAGTTTATCCTCTGTACTTCTGTTCATGAAGTCTTCTGCGGACAGTGGTCATTGACAAATCCATACCTGACTCCTGAAGAGTGTTTCTGATCTGTCGGACAGGTGTTTGGGGGGGGGGGTTTCTTTATTATATAGAATTCTTCCGTCATCAGCTGTGGAGGTCTTCCTTTGCCTGCCAGTTCCTTCGCGATTAGTAAGCTCACCAGTGCTCTCTTTCTTCTTAATGATGTTCCAAACTGTTGATTTGGTACGCCTAAGGTTTGGCTGATGTCTCTAACAGTTTTATTCTTGTTTCTCGGTCTCATAAAGTCTTCTTTGACTTTCATTGGCACGACTTAGGTCCTCATGTTGATAAACAGCAATAAAAGTTTCCAGTGATAGAAAGTCTGGAGGAAAGATTAGGTGCTGAGAGCTCTCTTATACCTGCATTAAGGAGGCATTTAAACACACCTGAGCATTACAAACGTCTGTGAAGCCATGTGTCCCAAACATTTGGGTGCCCTGAAATGGGGGGATTATGTATAAACACAGCTGTAATTTCTACATGATGAAACCAAAATAAAAATACCCTTGAATAAAATCTGACAATGTGCACTTTAACCACATGTGATTTTTTTCTAGTACAAATCTCAAATTGTGGAATACAGAGGCAAATAAATAAATGATGGCTCTTTGTCCCAAACATTATGGAGGACACTGTAGCTCATGCAAAGGAAAATGACTGTGCTTCTTTGAGGTCAAATTTCACTGCACAACGTCGGTTTAACAAGCTAGAGTTCTGAGCACAAGCACTGCTGCAATGATCTTCCTCCCACATGCCCCCTAGAGACTTCTTGCTACACCTTCACACAAAACCAAAACGGCCTCACTGACTAATCCATAAAATTAGTTGCAATGTGAAAATGAGGCATCAACTCGACACCAGCACAATTCATGGACTCTTTTCAACTTATTTAATTCCAGTGGAAAGTCTTTTCCTGAACCAAACTAACTCATCCTTTATTTGTTATCCTCATGTGGATGTGCATGAAGACGTTATCATGTAATTGCCCCGGGACTCGAATAGTTCATGAACGCAGAATATGATGTACACATTTTAAGCAACACTCCCGTGTAGGATAATTAAAAAGGTCCGTGTACTCTACCTTACGTTTTTTGTGACAGACTTTAACAAGTAGCACCTCCAAGGAAACAGAGTTTTGTTCGTTTTCTGAGTTTTGCGATGGCTTTTCTAGTTGGGGGAAATATAGAGCATCACAAAAGAGATTTTAAACATTAAAATTTGACAGCGCTCCATTGCAATAAGATATAATTATGGTTCTGGGTAAACGAACAATCATAGCTTTGATTCATTTTGACATTATTCCTTCATAATTACCTACAAAGCAAAATTAATAATAGCTTAGACAAATGTTTTAAAAAGTACCGGTTAAGTCGAATCATTTTATTAATGTTTATTTTATTAATGTTTCATGTCACAAGGACATGAGGTTGCATCTGCAATTTCACAGCTAACTCAATCTCTGCCAAGCCGCCAAAGGTTATCAAGTGGAGGATTGATATTTCCCAAACCAAATAAAAATCTAGGCAAGACAGCAAGGTTACCCTCCCTTGCATCTCCTAGCTGAACTGAAGCAGCACAGAGGCACAGGTAGTTTCCTGCACATCCCTTAATCCAAAGAATGCTGAGAGGCCAGAAACACACCGTTTTAGCTGTGATACTTGACAGCTCAGCAAGAATTGCAGTGGACTATATCGACATTTAATGTAGAGCTACGAAAGATTTAATCATACTTTGCCCTGAACTGACCCAGGACAGGTTGAACTGCATCGTCGATTACATTTCCTGGCTTTTGTTATTTTGCTGCTTTAATCATTTGTGGTAATGGGGACAGAGCTTCCAAGAAAAAGCATCAGAACCAAAGAAATGAAAGCCACATTTATTCAAACCATGGGGAGCCAATTACTAGCAATAGGTGGGAAGAAATGAAAGTCAAGTACTTTCTGACTTGACTTCTGAGTAGTCAAGCTGCACCAAAAAAAAAAACCCAATGTGCTCATCTGTGCTTAATTAACTAATTCCGGGCAACAGAAACAGCATTTACATTAGTACCTGTAAAGCAGATCCGCTTGCCTCTTGCTGGAAGTTAATGTTTGCAAACTTTAGCCCAGAATGGAAACAAGATTTTCTTGTGAAAATATAGTGGCAATACTATTCAATCTCATCTGAGAATGGCTATTAGGATCATTAAGAGTGTAACAAATTAGTATGTTCACGTTAACTTGTGAACATAGGAAAAAGATAGTTAAATGTGCAAATAAACATGACTTTGCACAGATCCAACCTTTTATAAAGCAACACTGTCATGCATTCAAGAATTGCTTCCTGTGGACTGATTCATAATTGCAGTAATAACATAATTAAGTGACTTAATGCCAGAAGCCAAATCCTACATCAGGCTATTTTCATGATGCTGATATGCTATGTAGAGTGTACTTGCTTATCCCAATTACTTAAAAGTACACAATAATACGTCACTGCTCCATCCCAGGTTCCCTGGGACTTTCGATTGTAATTTTTTAAACATCTTGTACCTGGTTCAAATGGCAGCATGTGGAGTTGAACAAGTGAGCCTAACCTATGCCTCACCCTCATGGAATGCCCATATTTCACTTTTCTAACTTATAGGACAGTAATTAAGAACTCCAACTGTGGCTATTTTTTCTCCCCAACTAGAATCACCAAGAAAAATACTATCAAGCACAGAGTTGAGTCAACTCAACACAAATTTAGTATCCTCTTGGTTTCTATGCCTCAGTGCCTTAAGCAGCAAATAGTAAAAGTTTTATTAACCTGTATCACTGAAAAGATAATCCAAATTAATAGCGAGTGTATTCTCTGTTACACCAATGATCAGCTTGTGCCTCAATATATAGCAGTAGTCTAATTTATGCCAGCTGCAATAGTGCAAATTTTATTCCTGTTTATAATGAAAATGTTAAAGAATTATGCTAGTTCCAACCCAAACCGGGTATCCTCCTCTGTTTTCCTACTGTGTCCACAACACAAAATTGAACTGGAGATTGCCTAATAACAGGCACTATTTTGAAGAGAGTATTTTGCTATGATATAGATTAATACCACTTAGCAGGAACCTTCAGAATACTCTATGACCCAACAAAAATCAACATACATACCATTTTTATAGAAGAAACCGGTAAACGTAAGTTGCAAATGAGCTGTCAAACTGGGGAGAAATAAAAAATAATTTCCTTGCAGTAATTTGTGCATAAAAACAGTAATTTACCACTTAACATTTAATCACACAATCCTTCAAAGCATCAATTAATCTTTGCAACACAACTTAATAGCTGACATTGCACCTCCATAGCTTGACATCACCATGCAATAAGAAATACAGGTACTAATCATGAAACATGGTCAATCTTAATAGTGAAAACAGATGTCCATGCACAATTATTTGGAATATGCAAATGCAGGTGGCATGAATATGTGTTGCTCAGTTTTGTACATCTCCATGCACATAAAGATCATAGTTAAAGGGAACAAATCATAGTTAAAAACAGTTCACTCAGCGTTTAATTACCGAATGGAGAGTAGAAAAGTTAAGATAGGCCTGCAATTATCTTTGGCCAAATCACACCTTTAAAATATTCAGATTTAACTTCACAGGAAATCTGACAATATAAGAAATGGCATTCCTAATAAGTTAGTGAACACGAGTGTTTTTTTTAAAAAGCAGTGAAACAATGGGCTTTCAATATCATTATACCATGAAATTGACAGTAATTTCACAAATGCATATGTATATGTTAATAACATTAGAAAAAAGTCAAACCATTAAAATTAATGTTACTGTTTTTAAAAATAATCTAACTTATTTGAAATGTTTGTTATTTTAGTTAATGGCATTAATATGAAAAGAGGTGGCAGACATTAATAAGAGGACTGGGCAGAATCAATATGGATTTTTGAAAGGGAAATGGTGCTTGAAAAGTTTATGAATTTACCAGCACAATAAATAAGGGCAAATAGGGTATAGACTTTCAGAAGGCCTTTGCTATGGAACCAGGCAGGAGATTAAACTATATTAGATGTTATGGGAACCTTGAGAAAATGTAGAATCTTATTGCAAATAAGATCCAAGGAAGGAAAATACTCCCCAATTCTCAACGACCAATCTTTACAATTGTTTGCATTTAATTAACTGTGACATATCTAGATTTGCCAAAGAATTAAACAAATTTTGCACATCTGCTAAATCAGTACTTGGATAGTTCCTTCAGACACTTGCTCCCTCTCACTCTCTGAAGAACATCTCTATTCCCACATAATCGCTGCAGTTCGATGGTAAAGCAACATTGCACAGACTCAAACTACACACTCTGCTGAGCTGGAAGAATTCTACTAAAATATTAAAGGACAAAAAAGACCACAATAAGCTGCCAAACATATACACAACCACCGTGAAATCAACTTACCTGGGAGATTCCTGCTCTCCCCTCATTTTCTCTACTTTGGCCAGCATATCATTTACTTTAAAGGTCTTCCTGCAAAACAAAGTTTTAGTTTTAGACATTTAACTCGTCTATTAAAACATAGGAATGGGATAACTCAGGGACATGCCCTTCAGCCCACAATGCCTGTGCCAAATATGATGCCAGTTAAACTAATCTCTTCTGCCTGCACACGATCCAGATTCCTCAGATTCCTGCTATTCATGCCTTTATCTAAAACCACTATCATATCTGCTTCCACCACAACCAAAACTGTGTGTAAAGAAAAGGCCTGCACGCACATCTCCCCTCACCGGAGACTTTCCCCACCAGTAGAAACATTCTAACATCTATCCTGTGAACCCCATCAGGATGTGAAACGCTTCATTGTTAATCCCTTATTCCTCTAAATGACAAGATTGCAGATCTAACTTTTTGTGTCGGAAAATAACTGCAGATGCTGGTACAAATCGAAGGTATCACAAAATGCTGGAGTAACTCAGCAGGTCAGGCAGCATCTAGGAGAGAAGGAATGGGTGACGTTTCAGGTTGAGACCCTTCCTCAGACTGATGATCTAACTTTTTAGTTCTTTGTAATAGGACAACCTCCCCATTCCAGGATTTAGCCTGTTGAATCTCATCTACACTGCCTCGAATGCTGGTACATCTTTTCTTAAATAAGAGGTTAAAAATATACAGTACTTCAGTTCAGCTTCACCAACATGCTCTGGAATTGTAACAATTCTTTTATATTTCTATGTTCCAAACCTCTGCAATAAAGGAAAATGTGCCATTTGCCTTCTTAACTGCTAGCTGCATCTGAATTCTTACATTTTTGTTTCAATGTCTCAATACCTCAGTACTCTGTTTCTTTGCAATCTCTCTCCATCTGGGTAATAATACACCTTTTGATTTCTCCTACCAAAGTGCATGCATGATCTTACTTTTACATATTAAACACCACTGGTCTAGTTTTTTCCCAGTTACTTAATATTCTTAATCCTGTTGCTGAGCCCAAAATTCTCAGAGCATGCTCTTTTAGTTTAATCAGTTCATTTTACACCTTACATGGTTGAAGATAAACACATGCAATGGCAATTGTAAAGAATGATGTAACTCTAATCATTTCAAAAATATCAGCTTGGTTATTCAATAAAAGGATGATTGAAGATTCTCAACTTTTTGGGCAAGTTCCATGTAGCCCTTTATCTCCTGATCTTTCAAAAAATGGCATTCAGGCTTAGTATCCAAATAAAGTAATCAAACTAATTTGCCTGCAAATTAATTGTAATCAATTCAAGAATGGTTATTTAAGGAAATACCACTGCATAAGTAGCACATATAAAGTAGTTAGAGCTTATTAACATGGTGTCAAGACAATCTCACCATCAATATCAGCAAGACAAATGAGCTAGTTTCTGACTTGCGGAAACAAGCTGGTGTACACATCCCATCCAGTAAGTATCAATGGAGTCAAAGTGGAGATGGTCAAGGCCCTCAAGTTCCTCTGCGGAAATTTCTCCAAATTGACCTGGACCAACCATTGAAGGTTATGCCACGAAAGCATATCATGCTCCTACCTCCTCAGAAGACTAGCGAAGTTCAGCATGTGGACAACTACTCTTGCCAACTTCTACAGATGGCATGTAGAAAAAATCATAGCAGGTTAGCATCAGCTCTTCCCATGACTCCAAGAAATTGGACCAGTCCATCACACAAACTAGCCTTCCCATCCTCCCCTCATTCACTCCATGCTGTCTCAGAAAAGCAACAAAAATAATCAAGGACCATTTTTACTCTAATCATTTCCTCTTCTCCCGTCTCCCACCAAGTAGAATATACAAAAGATTGAAAGCA
The DNA here is from genome assembly GCF_053455715.1 of Rhinoraja longicauda. Classification (NCBI taxonomy): domain Eukaryota; kingdom Metazoa; phylum Chordata; class Chondrichthyes; order Rajiformes; family Arhynchobatidae; genus Rhinoraja; species Rhinoraja longicauda. The sequence continues at coordinate 80,546,045 of NC_135958.1, forward strand.
CACACTATTAGACTCAAGAGCAGTTTCTATCTTGCTATTTTCAGGCAACTGACCTGTCCTCAAACAAGCTAGTGTGTTGTTCTGACCTTTCAACCTAGCTAATCGTAGACCCAGCACTATTTTCAATCTGCATTTTCTCTGTAACTAACGTTCTAATGCTGTAACAATATATCCTGCACTTTTCACGGTTTTACTTGTGTATGGCTTGATTGTATTCACGTAGCGTGATTTGACTGTATAGCACACGAAAAACGTTTTTCAATGTATCATGGTAAAGCGACAGTAATAAACTAATACCAACACCATAACCCCAACACACACACAAAAATCTTTGTGAACAACAATAAAAAAAAGGAACGTCTAAATGTGAATTTCCAACAAGCTACACTGATCCTACTACTCAAGCACTTTTGATATTACAAAACTATCGCCTGATCCTCTCCTAGGTATTATTAATTCAAATACTGTAACAGGAGAAGTCCCTGCAGATGAGCCAACGATAAACAAAATACAACAGTGCATCTCATTAGCTGAGAGCGAATTTCATGATCATATGCGTCAAGCTGTTTAACATATTTGGCAAGCTATAAACCAGTGACTTTGTTTGTGTTTATTATTGCTGTTTTATTCCAGACAAAGTATTTTTACCCAAGACTAAGAGAGCTGTAACAGATCAATGTGGCGCAGAGTGCAGGTATACGAGTATTGATGTATTAAGGATTTTAACAACTGTGAGATGCAACAAAGTATAACAACAGATTTCACTTGGTGTGAACTGTCAGGCAATGTTATTTACTGGTAAGTATCCCTTTTCTGCACGTGGAGCGCCAGGCTTTCCCCAAAGAACTCAAGTCATCCACTTTCTGAGAAACCAGTGTGCATCCATGGAAGCACCAAGGGCACATCAGTTACGCAAAATTCAAGACTTCAATATCCTATCCTCATGGGATTTATTTTCTGCGTCATTTCGGAGAAAATTTAACGGATTTACTGGTCAATCACCTCACTGTGAAAACTGATAGTCTGCAAAGCACACAAAACGTCACAATAGTGAAAATACTGTATAGCATTCACATTTGCAGAATTGTTTGCATTTCCTTTAACTTCACTTTTGGTATTACGGCAATAAACAATAAACAATAGGTGCAGGATTAGGCCATTCGGTCCTTCGAGCCAGCACCGCCATTCAATGTGATCATGGCTGATCATTCACAATCAGTACCCCGTTCCTGCCCTCTCCCCAAATCCCCTGACTCCGCTATCATTAAGAGCTCATTTATTCACAAAATGCTGGAGTAACTCAGCAGGTCAGGCAGCATGTTGCCTGACCTGCTGAGTTACTCCAGCATTTTGTGAATAAATACCTTTGATTTGTACCAGCATCTGCAGTTATTTTCTTATATCATTAAGAGCTCTATTTGGCTCTCTCTTGAAAGCATCCAGAGAATTGGCCTCCACTGCCTTCTGAGGCAGAGAATTCCACAGATTTACAACTCTCTGACTGAAAAAGTTTTTCCTCATCTCCGTTCTAAATGGTCTACCCCTTATTCTTAAACTGTGGCCCCTAGTTCTGGATGCATCAATATTCCATTGCCCTACAAAATAACGTCTAACAGTAACACCAACTTCCAGCTGTGTTACGGCACTAAGTTTATCCCTAGCTGTCATAGCAGCACATACTGCCAGTTGTCTTAAATTAAGTTTTGAAGGAATCCAATTACCTCAAAAAACACATAATCATTTATTTTTACTCATTGGTGTAAACTACACTATACCCATGTTACAGCAGTCTAGAACAAAGTCTCAAATCACCGCTGGAAAAAGATAGAATAAAAATCCACACAAAATTTACAGAGAAATAAAAGAAACACTGCAGGCCACTGGCTCACAGTGGGGGGGGGGGGGGGGGGGACTTAATATATTTGCATTGAAAACTGACATGGCAATCTCATTGGTAAAGTATCATTGTACAAGTATCAAACAATGCCAAAGATAAACACAAAATGCTGGAGTAACTCAACAGAACAGGCAGCATCTCTGGATAGAAGGAATGGGTGATGGTTCGGGTCAAGACAACTACTATTGCCAGAGGAAGTGTCTCGACTCGAAACATCACCCATTCCTTTTATCCAGAGATGCTGCCTGTTCCACTGAGTTCTTCTCGCACTTTGTATCTATCTTTGGTGAAAACCAGCACCTGCGGTTCCTTCCTACTCAAACAATGCAAAATCCATTTCTAGTTAGTTGAAACAGAACCCTTTCAGTTTGCCTGCAATGCAATCAGAATCCTCTTGGCTAGATTGCCTCTTGGCAATGGCAGGTATTCCTGGGAATAATGCAGATGTTGCAGGATCAATTTATCCCAAAGAGGAGGAAAGATTCTAAGGGGAGTAAGAGGCACCCGTGGCTGACAAGGGAAGTCAAGGACAGCATAAAAATAAAAGAGAAGAAGTACAACATAGCAAAGAAGAGTGGGAAGCCAGAGGATTGGGACTCTTTTAAAGAGCAACAGAAGATAACTAAAAAGGCAATACGTGGAGAAAAGATGAGGTACGAGGGTAAGCTAGCCAATAATATAAAGGAGGATAGTAAAAGCTTTTTTAGGTATGTAAAGAGGAAAAAAATAGTCAAGGCAAATGTGGGTCCCTTGAAGACAGAAGCAGGGGAATTTATTATGGGGAACAAGGAAATGGCAGACGAGTTAAACCGGTACTTTGGATCTGTCTTCACTAAGGAAGAAACAAACAATCTCCCAGATGTTCTAGTTGCCAGAGATCCTAGGGTGACGGAGGAACTGAAGGAAATCCACATTAGGCAGGAAATGGTGTTGGGTAGACTGATGGGACTGAAGGCTGATAAATCCCCAGGGCCTGATGGTCTGCATCCCAGGGTATTTAAGAAGGTGGCTCTAGAAATTGTGGGCGCATTAGTGATCATTTTCCAATGTTCTATAGATTCAGGATCAGTTCCTGTGGATTGGAGGGTAGCTAAAGTTATTCCACTTTTTAAAAAAGGAGGGAAGAGAGAAAACGGGAAATTATAGACCAGTTAGTCTGACATCAGTGGTGGGGAAGATGCTGGAGTCAATTATAAGAGACGAAATTGTGGAGCATTTGGATAGTAGTAACAGGATCATTCCGAGTCAACATGGATTTACGAAGGGGAAATCATGCTTGACTAATCTTCTGGAATTTTTTTGAGGACGTAACTAGGAAAATTGACAGGGGAGAGCCAATGGATGTGGTGTACCTCGACTTTCAGAAAGCCTTCGACAAGGTCCCACATAGGAGATTAGAGGGCAAAATTAGAGCACATGGTATTGGAGGTAGGGTACTGACATGGATAGAAAATTGGTTGACAGACAGATTGCAAAGAGTGGGGATAAATGGGTCCCTTTCAGAATGGCAGGCAGTGACTAGTGGGGTACCTCAAGGCTCGGTGCTGGGACCGCAGCTATTTACAATATACATTAATGACTTGGATGAAGGGATTAAAAGTACCATTAGCAAAATTGCAGATGATACAAAGCTGGGTGGTAGTGTGAACTGTGAGGAAGATGCTATGAGGTTGCAGGGTGACTTGGACAGGTTGTGTGAGTGGGCGGATGCATGGCAGATGCAGTTTAATGTGGATAAGTGTGAGGTAATCCACTTTGGTGGTAAGAATAGGAAGGCAGATTATTATCTGAATGGTGTCAAGTTAGGAAAAGGGGACGTACAACGAGATCTGGGTGTCCTAGTGCATCAGTCACTGAAAGGAAGCATGTAGGTACAGCAGGCAGTGAAGAAAGCCAATGGAATGTTGGCCTTCATAACAAGAGGAGTTGAGTATCGGAGCAAAGAGGTCCTTCTGCAGTTGTACAGGGCCCTAGTGAGACAGCACCTGGAGTACTGTGTGCAGTTTTGGTCTCCAAATTTGAGGAAGGATATTCTTGCTATTGAGGGCGTGCAGCGTAGGTTTACTAGGTTAATTCCCGGAATGACAGGACTGTCGTATGTTGAAAGACTGGAGCGACTAGGCTTGTATACACTGGAATTTAGAAGGATGAGAGGGGATCTTATCGAAACATATAAGATTATTAAGGGGTTTGACACGTTAGAGGCAGGGAACAAGTTCCCAATGTTGGGGGAGTCCAGAACCAGGGGGCCACGGTTTAAGAATAAGGGGTAGGCCATTTAGAACGGAGATGAGGAAAAACTTTTTCAGTCAGAGAGTTGTAAATCTGTGGAATTCTCTGCTTCAGAAGGCAGTGGAGGCCAATTCTCTGAATGCATTCGAGAGCTAGATAGAGCTCTTAAAGATAGCGGAGTCAGGGGATTTGGGGAGAGGGCAGGAACGGAGTACTGATTGTGAATGATCAGCCATGATCACATTGAATGATGGTGGTGCTGGCTCGAAGGGCCGAATGGCCTACTCCCGCACCTATTGTCTATAGACTATAGACCCCCCATCCATAGGAACTGGCGGAATGCATTTCTGCTTTCAACACAGGTCTCTGAGAAAAAAAGGCTTGCAACAGAAAATCATATAACGACCATTTTCTAGAATGCCCCCACTTCGTAAAGCAGGGGGTACATAGTTTTCCTTTATTTTTTAACCAGATGATGCAAAATTTTGGCAAACTCCTTGACTTCAAATTCAACTATTATCTTCAAAACCCAAAGAAGAATTGGAACACAATCTGGCTGACATTACAGTTATATTAAAGACTTCACGGTCACATATGCCAACATTTATATTGAACATTAAATTATGCTCCCATAAACGTATCTTAGGGAAGATAATTGGAGGGGGAGGGGAACTCAATTCATGACTAACATTTATTCCCCGCACAGCCAAAACCAAATTAAATAGGCAATCACCTTCGAGCTGTTTGCGCATAATTTAGTTGCTGTGTTTGTGTGTAAAGCAGACCATATTTCAAGTACCTCATTAGTTGCAACAAGCATCAAGGATTAGAAAAGCACTCCAGAAAATTAAAGTTTATTCATTCTCTCAAGCAAACCCTGATCATTTCCAGACGGAACTGTCTCGACATCCTCCAAGGGATCTGCCTCAGCACATAACTCCCACCCTTCTTCATTTCTCTGAACAATTGAAAAGGTTTACTCATTAACACTTGTGATACTGCAACCTGCCGCATTATTAGGTGAAGGTGTGGAATTCTCTGCCTCAGAAGGCAGTGGAGGCCAGTTCGTTGGATGCTTTCAAGAGAGAGCTGGATAGAGCTCTTAAGGATAGCGGAGTGAGGGGGTATGGGGAGAAGGCAGGAACGGGGTACTGATTGATAGTGATCAGCCATGATCGCATTGAATGGTGGTGCTGGCTCGAAGGGCTGAATGGCCTACTCCTGCACCTATTGTCTATTGTCTATTGTCTATTATATTCTCCCCATATCATCGGATACATTAACTGCAGCTTTACATAAGTTTCCTGCAAGGAGAAGATGGCAGTGAAACTTAATTCTCAATCCCTCTTTCCACTTTGCCTTCATCATTCACTTACTCAAGATTTCAAGAACTTGATAACCGCCGTCTTACTCAAGATATTGTACCGTCATCTCCGTAAAACTCTTTGAAACGTTCCCTACATTATAAAGATGCTTCACATATACAAATTGTTGATTCATAGGTCCTGAATGAAAAACACTCCATACTATTTGCAATCACCATATAATGCTGCCATGGGGTGATTCATGTCATTTTCTGAAAGATCTATATTTGATATGAAGAAAATGCGTGGGAGTTTAATTCGGCTCAAAATCCAACTATCCCCACACCCACATCCCCTCCCTTCCCCAAGTAATGTGGTGACGGAGTAATGATTCTTATGCTTGAAACGGAAATTAATTCTGGTTAAACTGCCCAGTTCGTTTAGTGATGACAACAAAATAAAACTGTTTTAACTCTACATATGGTAGTGTCAAAACATAAGCAGTGACAAAAGATTTTCTACATTTAAAAAAGTGTCCGTTATTCACTGCAGTCCTGATGACGTGTTCACCAATTCAATGACAAATCAGCTCTCTCAATGCATTCGGCCTCTCCCAACCCAAGGCTCCTGGGTGCCCAATTAACATAGGCTTAATGACTTGACTGCTGCACTGTACTATTGTCGATTTAAGACTACACAACAATCGCTATTTTGTCTATGCTGAATAATCAAGTGTATAAATATATTGTCAAACAAAATGGTCAGTATTTTGTTTCTACAAAAGGAGTAACTTCAAAATGCCAACTCTAAGAAATCATTGGGAACTATCCAGAAACACTAAAAAACTCACCCTGGAATCTGGGTTGATCAATGAGGAAAAAACCCCAATTGACTAGCAATTCGGGACTAAAATATTGGTAACAGATGCTAACAAATTCAGGACCACGGAACATAGTAAAAGATTAAAATCTATAATCCTAACCGTATGATTACACTTGCTTCCTGGGGATTTAAAAAAAACAATTCACTGAACTTGAAGGATTCTGGCAATTCTTAACATTTATTGTTCACCTTTAAATGCCCTGAACTGAAAGACAATTGTCTGCATTAATTGTCCAGAACACTAGCCACAGCTACTTAAATGGCACGATTGTACCATTAAATAATCTTCAGGCACCAGTAATTGATGAGTTTAAAGCGTTCTTTTTGCTAGCATTAGAAAGTACTACAAATACTGTCTTTATTTCCACATGGAAAGTATTATGGATTATAATTACAGCCAAACCATCACAAAGCCATTTAGCACTTGGGTGCCCCCTAATACTTCTGGACCAGTTGGACAATTACAATTTTAATTGGGTAAAATGTCCCAGATGAACTTTGAAGTCGACCTGAACCACTTCATTTTTGGCCCAATTCTAATTTTGGTTCGCACAACTCCACTCAAACTAAACTGATGAATGAATGAATGAATAAATTTATTGGCCAAATATGCATTTACAAGGAATGTGCCTTGGTGCTCCGCTCACAAATGACAACACAAACATACAGTTAACAATTAAAAATAAAGCATAAACACATCAAAACGATAAGGATACACCATTACGGTCTAAACATGTGGGAGAAAATAAACCAGAGCAATAAAGAGACTACAGACTTTGGTTATTGAGTAAACCAAAGAAATACTTTGTTTTCTGTCAAGTATTGTAACAGATCATGCCCCAAATCATGTAACAGATTAGATGTAAACCGAAGATAGGCACAAAAAGCTGGAATAATTCAGGACAGGTAGCATCCACAGAGAGCTGTAATGGGTGACGTTTCTTCACACATTCCTTCTCTCCAGAGATGCTGCCTGCCCCGCTGAGTTACTCCGGCTTTCTGTATCTATCTTCAGTTTAAAGCAGCATCTGCAGTTCCTTCCTACAGATTAGATGTAAATTTGGAGACAGCTGAATGGAGGGTTTAACTGTACAAAAAATTAGATATGTGTTGAATATTCCATGCAGTTACATTTAAAACCAACATGGTCATGTGAATTGTCATGAAATGCACAAACTCTTCGAAATAAAACGAGTGCTAGGTTGAAGGATGAACCCATTTCCCTCGTACATACAAAACAGTTTAATGCGGTTTAATTCCAAGGTTAGCAAGCAAGAGAGATCAATTATTAACTGCTTTCTAGAGTGCAATTTGCACTTTCAGAGGATGATGGGCACATGGAGCACAGAGGATCGTGAATATATGGAACGAGCTGCCAGAGGAGGTAGTTGAGGCAGTATTACAACATTTAAACAGGTACATGAATAGGATAGATTTAGAGGGATATGGGCCAAACAAGGGGATATGGGGCTAATGGAGATGGAATATCTTGACTGGCCTAGGGAAGTTGAGCCGAAGGGCCTGTTTCCATGCTCTATGACTTGATTTATGTACCTTTCATGACTTTTACAATAATAAAATGTTTTACTTATAGTATCGACACCTTTGTTATGTACAAGAAATATGACCATTCAATAACTCTTTACAAGCCTTTTATGCCAGGGCTAAAGGGCCACTTGAAAACAAAGCCATTAATTTCCTCAAGTGGACACGACAGTCAAAAAAAGGCAACTTCAAGTTTAGATTGAACAATACAATTTGAACAATTAGACTGCAAAATTTACGATTTATATTGCAAGACTTGCTCAGAAATGGGCTTTAAACCTGTTTCTAGCTGATGGAGGATCTTGGACCTGAAACACTGCTGTTTCTGTCCCCAGATCTGGACTTTGAGTGTTTCCAGCATTGTCTGTATTCATTTCGATCTAGATATTGTTCCGATGCCAAACTGTGAAAGTGATGCAGCAAGTAAGGGTGAGAATCTGCTGCCTCCAAACTACTGAACTCCAAAGCTCTGAACTACATAGACTTGGGGACATTGATTTTGCCATTTTGCACTATTATTGTTTGTTTTCTAGCTGTATGATGTGTGTGTGTATGTGTTTGTATATGTGTATATGTATATCGATACACACAGAACTTTTTTTCTTGGTTATTATATTGTTTACAGTGTACTACGTTTACATATTCTATTGTGCTGCTGCAAGTAAGAATTTGATTGTTCGATCTGGGACATATGACAATAAAACACTCTTGATTATCTGCAGAAGCCATGACTAGATTATAATTTCTAGAACTAGACAAGTTTTTTTTACTACCATTCTGTTATTTTAATTGAAACAAGGTCCGCAACACACAATACATCCAACTTATAAATTCCACCCGATAGTATCACCATTACCAGCCTCTGCTTCATCCGACACCAGCCACTACAGTATACTACCCTCGATTTAAGTCTGCTGCCAATTCCCCTGGCCTGCACCATCTTCCATTTGCTCAAACTATTATGCTTTTCCAGGGAACTGAAAACCAAACATCCATTTTAACCATGACCATGGAAGACTTTAATCAAATTTAATCGTAAATCACAATGGAAACATTCCAACAATTTCAATCTCACTCTCAGTCTTATGGAGCATTCAGTTTGAAAACAAATTCACATCAAGCTATGAATTGGCTTGGATGTCATTTTCAGGCAGTGTTTCAGCATTCAAAAGGCCAACAGAACGTATGACACTCACTTGGAATACTTTAATGTGAATTTCCAATCCAATGCCAACGGTTATCATTCATTTTTTCCAGTTAAATAAAAATCATTCAGCGCAGCAAATGAAATGAATCATAACCTCGTGTAGTATCTTAAGATAAAATCCGTTGTTTTCTCCAGTTATTTTAAAGTGGAATGCATTTCCAATTTATTCACTGAAATTGCTTTATCGGTTTTGTAACAGTATATAAAAGGCTAATGTTATTCTCCAAGTGTCTAAATAACTCCAGGCAGCCCTCTATGAATCAAGGCACATAATGAAATCGGAGTAAAATTTAACAAAATGGTTTAGTGTACTACACTAGTTATTTACTGTAATAGCAAGCCAGGTTGTAAACAAGAACAAACATACCCCCCACCCACTCCCCCGCCCGGGCAGACTGGCAGTTACACATTCACACCGTTTCCCTCTCCCCTGACTCTCAGTCTGAAGAAGCGCCTCGACCCGAAACGTCACCTATTCCTTTTCTCCAGATATGCTACCTGACCCGCCGAGTTACTCCTGCTTTTTGGGTCCATCTTCGGCACAACCCATACTCCTTTGACAAGATTGACTCCAAATGAAACAAAAGCATTTATAAGTTGAACTAATAATCGGACCTGCCAAGTGTCTTCAAAGTAGTCAAGATAATAGGCCAGACTCATAGTTTGCCAGTAGTACATTTGCTGTCTTGCTGAAGGGCACACATCAACACATACCAGATTTCCATACATGCACACTACAGCACAGAAGTATAGAATACACTGGACATTAGATATCACCAAGACTGGAAGTTAACTGTGGCAGGATGCTTATGTTCGGCATAAAAAAGGCAGTGTAGTGAATAATGGACACTAAATAATGAGAAATTAGAGAGGAAGGATCTTAGCCTAGAAAACTCAATGAGGATCAATTTGGGTGGAACACCAAAACAATAAAGGAGACGAAACATGGGTGGGAAACGTCAAAGTAAAAGGACATAACGTGAAATCAGGAATATAACGATGATCATAGCTTATATGTTACCTGAGCAAACCAACTTAAGAATATGTGGGGGACAAATTCATGGAGTGTACAAGAGAAGTTTTTTTCAGATCAGTACTTCAAGGAACCAAAAATGGCTATTTGATATTTAATATTGTGTAATCAGGTTGTTAATAAAGAACCTGGTTGTTCAGGGTGTTAGAGATTACCAATAAGTGCAAAATATCATGTATAAAGACAGTGATTTTATTCATCCCAAAGTGTAAGAAAATAACTGCAGATGCTGGTACAAAGCGACGGTATTTATTCACAAAATGCTGGAATAACTCAGCAGGTCAGGCAGCATCTCAGGAGAGAAGGAATGGGTGACGTTTCGGGTCGAGACCCTTCTTCAGACTGATGTCAGGGGGCGGGACAAAGGATTCTCCCGCCCCCCTGACATCAGTCTGAAGAAGGGTCTCGACCCGAACCGTCGCGTATTCTTTCTCTCCTGAGATGCTGCCTGACCTGCTGAGTTACTCCAGCATTTGTGAATAAATACCTTATTCAACCTAAAAATCAGTATCTCAAGTATAAATAAAGCAAACTATGAAAACAATAGTCACGAGCTACCTACAGTGTAATGGGAAACAACACTATAGGCAGGGCAATAAACAAACTATGATAGATCCCCTTAAGCCAAAAAAATGTTCCAGCCATAACCATCAAGACTTGTGGTGTCAAATTAAACAAGTAATCAAGATTGGTAAATTTACAAATTCAGCAAAAAGGAACCAAAGCACTGATAAAAGATAAAGTAGCCAATTGACAAAAATAAGACTAAAAGCTTCCAGAGATGTCAAAAGAGAGAAGAAATGGTAAAAGCTAATGTGGGTCCCTTCCAGATCCAGTCTAGCGAAACATTGTTGGGGAACAAGAAAATGGCAGAGATATTCAAACACTCCGTGTAATTTCGTGCAATACCAAGACAACATTCAGAAATAGCAGAGTTCACATTTAAATTTATAATTTCTTGAAATGTTCCCAGATTGGAATGTAGCAAATATCATCCCATTCTTTAAGAAAGGATGGAAAGAGACAGGAGGGAACTATAGCTAACTAAATTAGCAAAACAAGGTGCTAGAGGAACTCGGCAGATGTTTAATAAATAAGTAAAATAGATACAGGTGGAACAGCTGACCTGTGCATTTTGACTTCCAGTCGGTCTACAACAAGGTGCTACGCAAGATAATTAAAATTGGACTGCATGGTCGTGAGCATGTGTGTGGTGTGAAGTGTGAATTGGTCGGGGGGGGGGGGGGGGAGAGAGAAATGGAGCGGGAATAAAGAATCTTTTCCAGGTTGGGAAAATGTGACCAATGTTGTAGGCATTCATGTGGCCGGTTGTTCACAATCTAGATTAATGATCTGACTGAGAATGAATGCACTATATCTAAGTTTGTTATTAATACTCAACTAGGTGGCAGTGAACAAGATGCCTAGAGGCTTCAGGCAGAATAGTGACATTAAGTGAATGATGATAAATGGAATACAAGATAGAAAAATGCAAGATCATCCAATCGAAGATAATTTGATTATTTTTTCATGGCTGGATTTAAACACCATTGGTGTTCAGAATGACAAAGATAGTAATCAGGCATACCTCACAATTAGGAAGATAAATTGTATGTTGGCCTTTATAGACAAAGACCAACTGTTCCAATTACATGGAGAGAAGGAATGGGTGAAGTTTTGGGCCTTGACCCGAAACATCACCCATTCCTTCTCTCCAGACGTCCTGCCTGTCCCGTTGAGTTACTGCAGCATTTTGCATCTGTCTTTGATGTAAACCAGCATTTGCAGTTCCTTCCAACACAGTTTCAATTACATGCAGCCTTGGCAAACCCACATTTGGATTAGTGTGAACAGGTCTGGTCTCCTTCCCCAAGGGAGGATGCAATTCAGAGTGTGCAGCACAGGATCAACAGATCTGTCCTAAGGTGGCAGGTTTGTCACAAGAGATTAAGCAGACTACATCTGTACTGATGTGTTTAACAATGAGAAGATATTGAAATGTTTTTTTTTTTTTTTTAAAAGGTGCTGGAAAGGGTAGATGTAGAGTTGACTTTTCCACTGGCTGCACTATGCAACCAGGTGTCATCAGCATTCACGACTGAAACATGGAGAAAGGCCTCCCTTTGAATTCACTTCCTACAAGATTTGTAGATACTTGCTCATTCTTACTAGAGAAAGATATTAATAGATTGAGGAAATCAAGCGATTTGGGTGTGATTGGTGATCCCTAATGCCCTTAATTTAGGTGTAGGAAAAGCAGCGCTGAAATAAACCATCATCTTAATTAATACCTGAAACCTATTGTTAAAGGTTAAAGCACTTAACAGTATCTTTTTGGCAAACATTGACCAAGAAACGTGCACAATCTAAAAAGCTAAAGACAAAAAAAAAGAAAATTCTGTATGGATATTGCTTCCAAAAGAGATGTTTGAGATGCTGAATATTGGGCAAAAGAAACAAAATTATCCAATCATAAAAGAGAAACACTGCCGCTATCTAGAATCAAATAACCGAAGGGTTGGTGAGTAAAGGATCTGGAGGAAAGTGGAGAAACATAAGGGTGTGGATTATTTGACGGTGTAAATTATAGAACCTGATATTTGAAGTGGCAACAAGCCAACACAGACCAAAAAAAAAGAGCCACGTGCTTTCTTTTCTACATCCATCATTTTATCGAGAATATTTGCAGACCTCTATCCTTATATCCTCTCTCATTTCCCAGTGCTGGCAGAAGGAATGGAGGATACATTCACAGCCCTGGTGCACCTTCCCAACAGAAAGAGGGGGATCCAAAAGCTTTATAATGAAGCCCAAAACATTGGACAAATTTCGCCGCGCTCCAAGAACCGGGCAAAAGATTAGTATCTGAAATAAAAAACAGGATTTTGAAATGATTCACAAATTGTTAATACACAGGTAGAGCAAAAACGTAGGAAATTATTACCCTTCTGAAGATGGATATCGACCCAAACCTCATCTATCCATGCCTTCCAGAGATGCTGCCCGACCTGCTGAATTATTCCAGCACTTTGTGTATTTTGTATTAGGAAACCCAACAGGGTCTCATTTCCATGGAAATTTTATACAAAAGTATTATTCGGCTTTGGTAAAACTACATCTGAAGTATGGTGTACAGTATTCATTATTATTTATGGGATATCTTAGAAGAAATGCTGGACAGGTAAGGCTCGATTCCACTGACACTACTTAGCTACTGCACTTTTGGTAAATAAAGCCACACACTTTGAGCAAGAAGTTGCCCAAATTAGTTTTCAATACAAAGAACATAGGATTTCATTTATAAATCAGTGTCATTTTATCAGGATGACAATGCAATACTGAATTACACCATCTAAATGATTAACATTAGTGGAAACTAATGTATAGATTACATGATACATGGACAATGAGCGAACAGAGAAATAGTCCATTTAATCAACTAATCCTAATGCTCAAAGAGAGAGGTGGGAGACCAGAGGAGAAAGGAAAGCTCAAATCAATGCCCAATTAAGTTGTGTTAAATATACAAGCATTCAATGGAGGTGCAACAAAGACTCAAAACTATGACCACCATTCACGAAGAATTAAATTATTTTGAGCAGGCACTTGACTGCAACTTGAGTGGCAATTAATTTAAAGCAGCTGTGTTAGTTTACACCAAGACACCACAAACGGATTGTAGCAACTGTACCACTCGTGACACGGTTTTGCTTTACATTGACACAAAAGCTACAGTCAAACTTTGTAGAAAAAAACTAAAATGAACAAAACACAACAGAAAAATCCTTAAGGGAATATGATACCGCTACTGAGGATAATGCCAATTGAGTTAGTGACTGTTAGACCAGGAGACACAAGAAAAATGCTGGAATCGAGCAAAAAAAGAGTGCTGGATTTTGCGGGTCAGACAGCATCTATGGGGGGGGAATGGACAGATGACGTTTCGTCACTTACTCCGCCCATCTGCCAACCACCTCTCCCTTATCCATAGCCACCTATCACTTGCTGACTTTGCCCCAAAGCCACCTCCTTTTTCCACCTTTCTTCCCCCTATTGTTGGTCTGAGGGTCCCGACCCAAAACATCTTGTCCATTCCCTCCACAGAAGCTGCCTGACCCACTGAGTTCCTCCAGCATCTTGTTTTATCCTAGACCTGAAAATCTTCCACAAGACTTCCAACATGATATACGAAAACAAATCTTCAGTTTAAAACTGGTGCTAATAACTAACATCGCCTGTCTTGGAGTTGCATCACCATTCACAAACGTCACAGAAATAACAGATTTGAAACTTTTGAGTTGTTAAATTTGTGTTTAAATTAGTCTGACAAAAGAACCATATGTATGGAAAACATCATTGAAAAATTATCTTGAACATAATGGAACATAAAGTCTAAAATGTATTACTGAATGGAAATAGCAACAGTCCAAAATAATGCCACTGATAAATTAACTAAGAAGCTGTTCCTGATTTGAAATTTAAAACTGATCATGTCAGACAAAAGTATCCACTTTGAAGAAAAAAAATTATAAACAGAGTATGCAATCTGTTGTGACAAATACACATTTAACACAACCATAAAATTTATGGATTAAACCCAGCAGGCAACCAACAAAGCAGCAAGATTACAGCACCATTTAAAAACAATGCAAGCCACCAGAAATTGTTCAAAGATCTCTTTAGAAGATCATAATGATTGCTTGCAACTAGTCTGTATTTGATTCCAGCATCATTGTTTTTTCAGTTTCCCACTTTAAAAATTGGCATTTACTTTCAGGAAATATTCTGTCCTGATGAGGTTCATTATTCTGGTGATGGTGGTGCCAGGAAAAAAAAAGCTAGCTTATGATCAGGGGTTTAGCTTGCATGTTCACCCGACTGGCCAAATACACAGATTTTTGACTCAAATCCATCAAATACACCGAAAGACAAAAAAGCTCCAAATGTCAGAAAAGCACCCCTTTTTTTCCCCGCTCTGAAACAACTTAAGGTACAGGTAAGTGGGTGCAAATAAAGCATTCAAAACTATTCAACCAACTCAAATGTCAGACAGAAACATCAGCATATCTATAAAATTGGACATAATTAGATTAGCATTCCATTGCAATACCAAGGAAATTATACTTGACTGGATTCAGCATCCCGTCTAGTTATTTCACCATCAAAGTTGCCTTCACTGAGATTCTTCTTTTACCCGTGGCCAAGCAGGGTGCAAGATAAACTAATTTCATTTGCCTGAACATGATCCATCTCCCTCCATATCCATGCGCCTATCTAAAAGCTTCTTAAATACCATAATCGCATCTGCCTCCACTACCACTCCTAGTACGGAGTGTTTGATGTCATTTACAGATAACCCACCTGCAATGTCAAGATGTTCAAATAACAAATCTTTAAAAATAACCATAAATGAAGCAACTATATCCAACAGGGTGCCTAACTGATGTACAGACATTATTTTGAAGCTAAAAAAATGCAATAGAAATAAAATAAGCCAAATATCTTCCTGTAGAATTTTAAAGTCCATTACCTTTCTAAAGATTAGATTCAAAGAAAAAAATAACAAGAGGGATTTAGAAGACACCGTCAAAGTGTTCCAGTGCTTTAAAACGTTTCCTTCCTACTGATTGCATGTATTCAAGACATTTCTTCTATAATTTCCATCAAGTCATTTTAAATATCATAATCCAAGGCATGGTTCTCATTTACAGCATATTATTTGCATTCAAAATTCAAGACTCAATATTTCAGGATTCCGAGCAGTAACTGGTAAATTTCTGATACATCCCCTCCACCTTCTCCTGTCAGGCAGAAGATACTGAAGCTAGAAAGCACATATCATCAGATTCAAGAACGGCTTCTTTTCCCACTGTTATCAAGCTCTTAGACAGACTCTTACATTTTTTTTTAAATCTACACTCTCTCTGAAGTTGGAACACTATATTCTGCAGTTTATTCTTCTATTATTCAAAATGATTTGCCAGGATAACAAGCAAAATGAAGTTCTACTGCATCTCAGTCCATGTGACAATAATAATAAAACTATACCTTTTGAAAACTATTACAAGAGATTTAGGTTTTTCCACCAGGATATCCTACAGTCCAAATGTGACATAAATTCTAGATTTCACATTTCTTATCCAGTAGTTTGCAGTAATAGGGAGGACACCGCAGGTTCCAAGGCATCACTTTAAAGACACCTCCACCAAACATACTTCCCCACTTCCTGAAGCTGCTGCATACTCATCCAATTCCATCAGATAAACAAGATAATAAACTATGTTTGTGGCCCTTAACGTTTCTTGGGGGGGGGGGGGTTGGGACACCAAGGCAAATGTGAAAAGCAATACTGCACAGTATTCAAGTGGTCAAAAATGGCTATTATCGCTTATATACCAAAAACAAAATTTCCTTGTTTAGGTTTATTATTATCACATGTACTGAGGTACAGTAAAAAGCTTTGTTGTGCATGCTATCCAAACAGGTTAGAAATATCATACATGTAGATACAGTCAATTCAAAAACAAGTACAAAAGAGTGAAGGAGAAAATACAGAGTGCAGATCCTAACTTATGGAAGGACATTTAGAAGCCTGATAACAGAGGGGAAGGAGTTATTCCGGACCTTGAAAGGTTGGGCCACAGTACAGGCTATCATCAGTACATTTAGAGGGCATTTCAAAAATTCCATGTAGTTTGTGAACTAAATTTAATACCAAGGTACCACCAAGTCATCGTCACAAGTTCCTCATTCCAATTTTCCATTGAAGACTGCACTCACATGGATCGTAATTTCTGATACTAACATGATAATATAGCTAAATATCACGAGTAATACACAGTGGCCACCAAATGTCACTTTCAGAAAAAAACAAACCTCTGCATAGATCTGCTTAACATTCAAACGGGACACTAGGAGGCTATATCTGATATGCATTACTGCTGCAATAATTCAGCTGCAACTTGAACGATTTTTTAAAGCACCAATTCTGCTCAATGTTACATCTTACACCCCAACTATCAATTTCAATTTGCACAAAGAAATTGGACTGACAAGCAACAGAGTGCCAGAGGTTAGATGGCAACTCCTTCTCTGACAAGTAGTTTTAAACAGATTTACTGAAAATTAGAGGAAGAAACCTCCATGAAGGAACAAATGCAAAAGGAAACAGACTGACATAGTCCAAAAAACTGTAAGTTACGCAGAGGTTCAAAGACTGTATAACCATCAAAACCCAGACCTACAGCTTGCATATTGTAGTATTTAAAATACTTTTTAATGCAGTACAGAAGTGGCAAAAAAAATCCCAGTTTTTTACTTCTTTTTTACAAGAATACCTGCCTGATTGAACAGTTAACTTTCAGACATATAGCTTGAAGATATTTTAGGCAGGTTTATTCACCTGATATTTCACTTGCAGGTGCTTCATCTGTCAAATTGCATCACACTCCCGTTAATAAAGATTTATAATCGAGGAATACGTTGAGCAGATTTCACATCTTAGAGGTCTGTTTACATTGGGGCAAGAGTTCACTATGAAATCCATCACCTGTTTTACAACGGAGCCACTGGCTGCCTGATGAAGAGTTTGAAAATCCCAAACCCAAAAGCAGAATCATGTTATACTAGGTCCTAATGTATATGTCTGAAGACGGGCCTCGACCCGAAACGTCACCCATTCCTTCTCTCCAGAGATGCTGCCTTAGTTACTCAAGCATTTTGTGTCTATCCTTGGTTTAAACCAGCACCTGCATTTCCTTCCTACACATGTATACTAGACCTGTAGGACTAGGACCACAGGAGCCACATCACACTCCTGTGGCTCAGTGACACACGCGACTTATAGCAAGCTTCTCAAAGCACTGTAGAAGCACCCACTTTTTTTGACAACAGTCTAAGTAAAATCCTTCGATCCAATGGGAGATCAGGCAATCATAATATCCTATTTCAGGCCACCATTCCAAGCATCAAAATGCAAATGTCATATAACCAACCACATTCTCTATACAGCTTGTGTTGCAACAAATGATCTCGGAGAAGACAAATAAATCATTTCAAGCAAGTTCACAAACACCACCTTGAAAAAGTTAAGTACTGAAATTTGGGAGCATAAGACTCAATACACAGGTCAAACCATCAGCATCTTGAGGATTGCCTGCCCCTTCAGCAGAAGGATTTGGAAACCTCATTAACCATCGCAATACCGACCTACTTTGAGTAAGGATGATAATTTTGTTTGTACCCAAAGACAACTACTGAGACCACTTCAGACCATCAACAAACACAGTTTCCATGTCAATGTGATACTTCCTCAAATATTTAAAATAACAAGATAGATACAAAATGCTGGAGTAACTCAGCGGGACAGGCAGCATCTCTGGATAGAAGGAATGGGTGACGTCAAGACCCTTCGGGACGAGTCTGAAGAAGGGTCTCAACCCGAAAAGTCACCCATTCCTTCTATCCAGAGATGCTGCCTGTCCCGCTGAGTTACTCCAGCATTTTGCATTTATCTATGGGGTGAACCAGCATCTGCAGTTCCTTTTTACACATTTCAGATAACAAATTGTTTTGTGGCTAGGATTTTTACAACTAATGGTTGCCAAGATAAATGTAAACAAAAATACTAAACAATTCAGCTTTGAAACTATCAAAGGAAAACACTTCACATAGTTCCAATAAAAAATGAATATTGTTCCCATGTTCAATTTTATCAGAGAACATACATCATAATAATTAGAATTAATCAAAAGGCTTTCAGTTTAGATGTAAAAACAGCACATTCTCCTAACTATTTTACCCAAAAATCATCAAGTCTTGTACTTAAAATGATAAACTGATTCTGTTTACATTCCTATTGATATGTCCAACTACTTTAAGTAAATGGATTTCAAAAATTTTAAACACTTGAAAATGTGTGACAATTTATTAATGTGGAATGAACCAACAAAACAAAATTTACTTGCACTCAATACAAGCTTAACCTGCTGATATTTCCTTAGACAGACACAAAAAGCTGGAATAACTCAGTAGATCAGATAGCATCTCTGGAGAAAAGGAACAGGTGATGTTTCGGGTTGAGACGTCACCTATTTATTTTCTCCAGAGATGCTGTCTGACCCACTGAGTTACTCCAGCTTTTTGACTACCTTCAGTTTAAACCAGCACTTACAGTTCCTTCCTACACAATAATGCTTCCTTGATATTTTCCTTTAACCCGAAGAATAACATTAGATGCTTTAAATTACCTTTTGGCGTTCGTCCTTGATAATCGATGTGACATGTAAGTGAGGGTTCTGTGCAAAAAGATGGGCTGAAAAACAAAAAGGACTCGTCAGAATAGTTTTGAAACTTCCCCTCTGTAATGGGATGAGGAATAACTTGCATTTCTGGTGTTTGCAATATATACAAATTTAAATGATAGCATATGAAAAAAATAACAATCATTTACAGCACATTAGGTTAAGCAGTGAAATCAACTATAACCATTTCATGTGGAGAATTGTCATGTTGATCAGGCTCATTTTACCAAAACTGTGCTCCCTCCTCAATCCCACCTCTCATGTGAAGGGAATAACAGGTTTATTTGTTTTATGAAACTTACCGCTATGAGGTTCCTGGTTCGGAGAAATCTGTAAATTTGAGTCGGCTCTGAGAAAATGAAAGTGAATGAATTTGTGTCACAGTCTCATCCAGCAAACCTCAGCCCCGTACCCCCCTTTCCCATCCTTTTCACAAGTCAATTGGAAATTCAGGAAGCAGTCAGACAACACACGATGGAACGAATTTCAAAATTGGGGGCCATGCTCTGATATACAGTCTGAAGAAGGGTCTCGACCCAAAACGTCACCAATTCCTTCTCTCCCGAGATGCTGCCTGACCCGCTGAGTTACTCCAGCATTTTGTGTCGACCTTCGATTTAAACCAGCATCTGCAGTTTTCTTTCGAACTTAAATATTTCTTGTATATCCAAGATAGAGACAAAATGCTGGAGCAACTCGGGACAGGCAGCATCTCTGGAGAGACGGAATAGGTGACGTTTTGGGTCGAGACCCTTCTTCAGACTGATGTCAGGGGAGAGGGAGATACATAGATAAGGAAGAATACCGAGTGAAAATGTGTATATCTAATGTACATACAGGGTGAACAATTACTTTGACAAATTAACAATGTTGTTTCACAACTGTTCAGTATGTCAGATGATTTTAGTAGGAACAATGGTGTAAATGGGGTATGTTAAAGAATACAGCCATGTAACATGCCCACCCCCTCTTTCCCAGTGCCATCCTCTTAAACTCCACTCACCTCTGCACCACCACCCCCATCATCAGCCACCACCCACCCTCCTTCCATCAGTACCTTCTACCCCCTCGACATTTCACTACCACTCACCCCCCCTCCTAATTGCCACCCCCATCATGTCTCTCTCCTCCCCGCTGGCACCCGCTCCATCTTCCCCCCTCCACAACCACCACCCCCCCCCCATCATAACCTCCCCACTCTTCAACCCCTTCCCCCCGGAAACTTACTCGCGCCCAGATCTTTTGTGCCAATTTAACTCAGCAAGTGCAAACAATAAAATCATCGCCGGTGTGTTTAATGGCTGAGGGTACACTCCTCCCTCCCGCCCTCCCCCGCTAAAGCTCACCCGGTCTCTCATCGCCCTTATTATTTATTCGCCCCCATCCCCCCTGCATTAAGCGGGACGAGGGGGATCACCAGCCCGGGGAGCGCGGCCTAGTCGAGGTGGGATCCTGGGCCACCATTAGGGCGGGATGCCGGTGACAGGAGGAGGAGGAGGAGGGCGGGATCTCGGCCGGCCTGTCCGCGCCCGCCCTGAGTTGGGGCCGCTTCCCTGCCCGAGCGGCGGGCTTTGATTGAACTTACTCTCGAAGGCCTGCAGGAAAAGCTCGTGGTCGGCCTGGATCTGGTCGATCTTGGGCTTCTTTACGGCGTTCTTACCGCCGCCGTGTTTGTGGGGAGCCATGGTCGGACGAGGAAGGGAGAGGGGAGGAGGGGGAGGAGGAGGAGGGGGAAAGTTTTCCCTCACGGTGGCGGCGGCGGCGAGGAAAATCTTCCCGTCCCCAAAACTCCCAGTGTAAAGCACCGCCGGGCTCAACCTAACCTCAGCGACGGAAGTCCCGCCCCCCAACCCGCCGCGGCCCTCGGCCTCCCGCCCTCTCATTGGTCCCCGACCCGCGGCCGCCGGCTGCTCCTCGCCGGCGATTGGCCAGAGGCGCCGTCACTCAGGCGCGACTTCCGCTAGCATGGTTGGTTGCGCGCGCGCGGAGGGCTTCTTTTTGCCGCTCGCTCCTCTTGAACCGTTTTCGCGGGAAGCGCGCGCGGTGCAGGATGGGCGGGAAGGAGGCGGGACCGACGGCGGGAGGACCGGAAGTAGGCAGGCGTCGCCAATGTATCAAGTCTGCAGCATCTCCAATTCAATTCAAGGGCGTTTTAATAATAATAATAATTATTATTATTTATTTGTCATTCGAACTTATAAGTATACATTTGAACGACATGCTGTTCCTCACGGGGTTGAGGTACAAGGTGTATAGTGGTTGATATTGATGTAGGGTGCCAGTACAGTGTGTGTTTTAGGTGAGGTGTGTGTGGCTGTTTTAGGTGATGTGTGTGTGTGTTTTAGGTGAGGTGTGTGTGTTTTAGGTGAGGTGTGTGTGTTTTAGGTGAGGTGTGTGTGTTTTAGGTGAGGTGTGTATGTATTTTAGGTTTATGTGTGTTTTAGGTGAGGTGTGTGTTGTAGGTGTGTGTATGTTGTAGGTGA
Organism: Rhinoraja longicauda; assembly: GCF_053455715.1. Lineage (NCBI taxonomy): Eukaryota > Metazoa > Chordata > Chondrichthyes > Rajiformes > Arhynchobatidae > Rhinoraja > Rhinoraja longicauda. Next base: position 80,567,930 of record NC_135958.1, read on the forward strand.
GTGTGTTAGGTGAGGTATGTGTGTTAGGTGAGGTGTGAGTGTGTTAGGTGAGGTGTGTGTATTTTAGGTGAGGTGTGTGTTTTCGATGAGGTGTGTGTTTTAGATGAGGCGTGTGTTTTAAATGAGGTGTGTTTTAGATGAGGTATGTGCGTGTGTCTTAAATGAGGTGTGTGTGTGTTTTAGGTGAGGTATGTGTGCGTGTTTTAAATGAGGTGTGTGTGTGTTTTAGGTGAGGTGTGTGTGTTTTAGGTGAGGTGCGTGTGTTTGTTTTAGGCGAGGTGTGTGTGTTGGGCAGCTGGGTGTTCATCATTCTAACAGCCAGGGGGAAGAAGCTGTTGCACATCCTGCTGGTGCTGGCCTTGATGCTCCAGTACCTCAGGCCGGACGGCACAAGGGCAAAGAGTCCTGTGGGAGGAGTCCTTTATAATGTTGGAGGCTTTTCGGAATGGATGGGAGATGATGTCCTCTGCTGTCCTGACCAATCGCTGCAGGGTCTTCCTGCCTGATGTGGTGCAGGTCCCTGTACAAGGACTGATGCAGCTAGTCATGAAGGCGTCTATATGGCATGTGTGTAGGAACAAAGAGAGGATGGTGGGGAAGCCTCGCTTGTTTCAGAGTCTAAACTCACTGTTTAAGAGTTAATTCCAGCTTGTTGTGTTTTATTATCATATGTCCCGAATCGGAACAGTGAAATTATTACTTCCAGCAGC